>NC_064818.1:5486706-5747159 GCF_023721935.1 Panthera uncia
CTCCAGGCTCCGAGCCATCAGCCCAGAGCCTGACGCGGGGCTCGAACTCACGGACCGCGAGATCGTGACCTGGCTGAAGTCGGACGCTTAACCGACTGCGCCACCCAGGCGCCCCAAGGAACGTATTCCTTTTAAGCGTACACACATTTGAACCAGAAAAAGCTGCGAAGAAGCTAACTCACGATCTTGTTTGACTCACTAGCATAATATCCTGATTATCCACAAGAAGAGGAGGGAGACGGCTCATCAAAGAAAATAAATAAACATGCCCATGTCCGCTGTTCGGCTTTCATGAAGGATCTCGTCCTTCGGTGGGCAAAATGTGACTCGACTTCTCAACTGAATGCTACATTCTTTCCAGACTGGCAGCCGTTGTCCTTTTTCCACGGAGAGGGAGGAAGATTTCCAGCAACGATGCTGCCAACAGACAGAAAGGAGAGAGAGCAGCCCAGAAAGCCTTTTCTCCTTCACTCTTAGGGTCCAGTCCTTGCCAGTCCTGGAAAAGCTTCAAATGAAATGCACCAGTGTGGTGGGATTTTTTTTTTTTAATCAGTTAATGGCATTTTGCACCACATCTGCTGATTCTTGTAATGTAAAACTCTTAGCTTCTCCTTTAGGAGGATGTAGCATGCTAAGTAAAATCCCCCTGGGTAATGTGGTCTCCCCTGAATGCTCTAATGTACAAAATTCAACCCAACCGTGTGAGTGCTTCCTGGAAATCAGCCCTCGCTTTCTCAGAAAAGTGCCCAGGAAGGCAGATGGGCTTTGGCAGGAGAAGGTCCCAGTGGCCTGGGCTCAGCAGCCTGACAGTGATTTCCGGTGGCTTTCTCTGGCTTTTGGCATCGTAGGTATGAATATGAAGGGGCTCATCCCTCCCACCCAAGTCATCAGCCTACTAAGTATCTTCATACATAAAATAAGGAGAGAAGGACATGTACGCTAAGGAAAAAATTATAGATTGGCAAATTTAGTAAAGACAAAACTTTAAAAATGAAGTTGGGTTGAATCTGACTTATAAGATCCTTCCTTCAAGTTGCCTGTAGTAATCACTATGTTTTTTTTTTCTTTTAGTCCAATAGAAAGTTCTTTCCTAAACTGAAGTGCCACCTTCTATCAAGAGAAGAACAATGAGTAGGTAAGCCTCTGACTCCTGATTTTGACTCAGGTCATGATCACACGGTTCATGAAATCAAGCCCCAGGTCGGGTTCTGTGCTGACAGCGCGGAGCCTGCTTGGGATTCTCTCTCTCCTTCTCTCTGTCCCTCTCCTGTCTCGTGTTCTCTGTCACCACCAAATAAATAAGTGAATCAATACATACATAGCAGATCACCTGTCTCTCTCTCTCTCTCAAAAAAAAAGTATCTGTACAAATGACAACTCTCCAGACAGCCCCTCCCTATCGTCCCCGCCCATCCCAATCCCATCACTCTGTCGCCACCAAGAAAAAACATTTTTAAGAGTCTGAACTTACTGTGTATATCACCACCTGAAATGTTAGTTACATGAGATCAATGGCTTGTGTCAATTCCGCCCACCTCCTGGTTCCCAAGATCCAGGGCGGTGCCTAGAACGCAACACACACTGGAAATGTTTGCCCAGCGAATCTGTGATGGAGTAAATTAAAGAGGAAGGAACAGCTGGAGCTCAGGAGATCTCAGCGGTGGCTGGGCCCATTAATTCGCGGCTGTGTGGGTCTACGCAGTCTCTGTCTATGCCGAGAGAAACTGGACCAGACTGGCTCTCTGTTTGTCCTGTCTTTGACGTTCCATGGCCCAAGCCTCAACTCCAGAGAGAGCAATTTCCAGGAACTGTCAGTCTGCCATAAGCTCTCCCTCTTTGGGCCTCCAAAGTGCATTTTCTGCTCTCAGCACCAAAGTATTGTTTCTGCAAACTCTTTCTTAATAAGCCTTATCTTTACAAGGTGACCTTTTTTTTTTTTTTTTTTTTAACGTCTCCCAGGGCTGGATATATAACAAGTAGAGTGCCCAGTTTGCAAGAACATGGAGACACTGCCAACCTCACCTGGACATCACCTTCCAGAGAGGGGACATTTCCTAAAAGGAGCATTGACTATATGCTGGAGCTGACGTTCCCATCCACGTGCTCTACCTTTATAGCTGATGAATTTTGCATCAAACAAAATGAAACGTCTTAGCGTTTAACCGGATGTTCTAAGAGGTTTGTCCTCCTGTAGCTCGAATGGTGGCTATTTCATCAAAATTTGGAGGAACAAGTGTTTCCATTATCGAGGATAATTTTAGAACCTGCTAGATAAAATGACTACAATTAGTTTACACGTTGGGTATTCTCTAGTCCAAGTTCATATCCACTTAAATGCTTAAAGTGCTGGCTAATTGCACTCATCTGAACCCAGCAGAATAATTCACCTTCAGGCTTCCAAATCCAAGGCCAATCGGTGTAGATGATGAAATGAGTAGGGAGGCACTCAGGCACTTTCAGAACTGACAGTCCATTGGGTGTGTGATTTGTCCCCATTATATCCACAAAGAACTGTCTCTGGTTCTCTCGATGCTGCAATATGACAAGCAAGGGCCAGGCTGTACCCTGTCCCCATACCCACCCAGAAAGGGGGTCTCCACGCACAGAGCTCCCGCACCGGCACGAGAGGACCGTGCAAAGGCAGCTTATCTATGTAGCAGGACCAGCCTTGAGACAAAGACCTTTAGGGAAAGAATCCTGTAGAATTTCAGATACATAAAAAAGATGTATCCTAATTTGAAAGAGCAGCATTAGATTATCATTTGAGGGGCACCTGGGTGGCTCAGTCGGTTAAGTGTCCAACTCTCGGTTTCGGTTCAGGTTGTGATCTCACAGTTTCTGGAGTTTGAGCCCTGCATCCGGCTCTGCCCTGAGTGGGGAGCCTGCTTGGGATTCTCCGTCTCCCTCCCTCTCTGCCCTTCCCCCACTCGTGCTGTCTCTGTCTCTCTCAAAATAAATAAATACACCTAAAACATTTTTAATTAAAAAAAATATTATTATTTGAAAGAATTCGGTATCCATTTTGCTTGGTGTTTCCATGATCATTGGTTATTTTGCAACAAGATTTTGCCTCCAAGTATTATTTACCCACTGAACTCTTACGAGGGAGTGTCAACGGAACAAAGGAACTTTGGTGCGTAATGTTCTGGGGATTTTCTTTTGGGTCAAACTATTCAACATGGAAAAAATAAAGAGGAAACAGTGAATGCTTTTCTCCGTGAAGCATAAAGAAAATTAAAAAAAAAGTGCAATTTCACAACCAATTACACTCCTAGCAAAAGCAATTCACAACTAATTATTAGAGAACGTTCCAACGTTTTAAAGCATAGGTGTGAAGAACTAAGGAAAACGTAAGGCTTGAAGAGACATGGAACCCTACATATTAAGCATATGTAGTCTATTTTCATTAGGTGAACCGTGGTTTAACATTCATGTCAAATTCAAGCATTTTACCGGGGGGAAGAGGGCAAATAAAATCACTGAATTCAATTAAAACGTACAGGTAAATACTTTTGACATCTGGAAGCCTGATATTATTGATTTCATCAAATACATTTTATGTTCCTCTGTGTTCAAGGTTATATGTCATGTCTTAAACCACCAAATGCCCCATTCTCGGAGCCTCTGTCCATGTTGCCTCAGGGCCTTTGCACGTGCTTACTCACACCTGGATGTTCTTGTGCTCTATACATGTGTGACCTGCCCCCTTGCCTCCTTGAAACTTCTATGCAACTGTCCCTCTTCATGAGGCCTCCCTGACTTCACTGAGAACTCTAATGTTAACCCCACCCCCAAACTCCAGACCCCGTATTTTCTTCCTACACCATTTCCCCTACCTAACGCCAAGTAGAATTTCCTTGTCTTGCCGGCTAAACTTTACGGCGAGCGAGCGAGACAAGGTTTTTGTTTCTGCTCTTGTCTTCTAGTTTTTTCATTCTTGTATCTTCAGTACATGAAGTTATTCCTGGGTGTCCCTCATGTATACTACCTTTGCAGAAGTCAACCCAGTGGGCTGATGTTAGTATTTCAAGGGATTCTCTTGAGAAACATCCACACTCTTCAAAGGTTATTTGGAAGAAGATAAAGACGTCTGGAAAATGATCACTTCTCCTTCTGGCACCAAAAATATTCATTGCTACTGTACATGTGTTCTCTATCCCCCCAACTTTGGGGAGAGCTGCACTGTACCAAACTTCAACGTTACTGTGTTTCTTCAGGACCGATTAGGAAATCTGAAGCTATGTATCTGGTGATTTAGAAGAAGACATTCTGAGTCCAAAGCAACTGGACACCCGAGAAACCCTCATTTAGAATCAACCCTTGCATATTTTTCGACTTAACACGTGGAGGTTTTACCCAATACACAGTGCAGGAACAAACAGGTTCTCTGAAGATGTTTTTCAAAGTTACGATGCTTACTTTTGAAAATAACCTTGATAAACCTGGATCATTCTCCACACTTCTAAATAGGCAACAGGCAATAGTCAGGGGACTCCAGCTAGGACAATCAGACAGAGAGGTTACAGTAATCAAAGAGAGCGCATACATTTCAAGATGATCCCCTCTGATGTATTTATCTTGTCAGTCCTTAATCAAGAAAGAAATTCAGGGTCAGGAGTATAGAAGACCATCAAACATCTTAATACCCTATCTCATACAACAAAGACACACACACACACACACACACACACACACACACACACACACACACACAAATTACTAAACAAAAAGGAAAATTTCCACTATTCCTTACTTAGAAACGTTGGCTAATGGTAACTCATAGCTATGCCAGCATAATATGGACCACTCAGTTTGATTGAATTTTCATCTCTCGGTCTTATTGTAAACAACCACCAAAAACATCTTATAAAAGATGAAAGCCTGTGACATAAATTCAATGGATATTTTCACACTCTGTAGTAGCTTTTGCTATTAAATTGAGTCCATATCACTTCCTTATATAAACCTCCCAGGGATGCTATTTTTAAAAGAACCCATTTTTGTTTAAATGGCAGTTTTGACCGATCTCCTTTATTTACATAATGCAAAAATGACTAGACACTCCATTCTAATCAGGATTAGGATTTCAATACTAAATCCCCTAACAGTTACAAATTTGAGATGGCCCTTTACAATCTGTGCCTCAGATTACCATCCCTAGATTTTTCCTTTTTAAAAAATCTGTATCTCTTGCTCACTGCTAATTTGCAGTTTCAATTTCCACATCTAAAAGATGCGGACCATGCCATCAGCTTTGTGGGGTTGTTCACAGGATCAAAGACAATGTGTGTCAAGGACCTTGCAAAACATCGCACATACAGTAGGTCCTCAGAAAAGGGCTGTTACTAGGGAGATGACTGACCCCAGGATAGAATGTTTCATTTTTTTTTTTTTTTCAGAAGTCAAATGGGAAAGTGTCTTTCTGTTCAGGGCTTTCAAAACACACAATGTTTCTTTATGGAATTTATTGCAGAAGTGATTCTTTAAAGTCTAAGTCAATGTGGTAGTGAAATCAAGTGTAATAGACGACCACCAAAAACGCTGTTTGTCTGTTGTATACCGCTATGTAGAGACCTGCACTGATTCCAGGACCATTTCTTATGAATCGATATGGGGTGCTACTCTTGCTGCATATGTTTTCTAACTGGTCGTTATTTTAAAACTTGCTCTATATAAATTATTTTGGGGGCACCTGGCTGGCTCAGTCAGTAGAGGGTGCGACTCTTGATCTTGGGGTTACAAGTTTGAGCCCCACATTGATTACAGGGATTACTTAAAAATGAAATCTTTTAAAAAAATTCTTTTCACTATAATATATATTTAAGTTTGTTTATTTATTTTGAGGGGGTGGGATAGAATGAGAAAGAGGGAGAGAAATGTCAGGGCAGAGCCCTATGAGGGGCTTGAACTCATGAACCGCGGGATCATGATTTGAGCCGAAATCAAGAGTCAGTCACTCAACCCACTGAGGCTCCCAGGTACCCCCTACCTGAATGTATTTTAAAAACTTCAGAACTGGAGCTCAGTTAATAATGTGTCCATACTGATTTATTAGTTATGACAAATTTACATAATAACACAAGATATTCACAGCTGGTCTAACTGTGTGGGTTTAAAGGGAGCTCTGTCATTTCTTTGTGACTTTCCTGTAAATCTAAAACTATCCTGAGAAAAGAAGTATACTGTAAAAATTAGAACGAACTCTAATACTATTAAATTTCCAGAGGCAAGTCTGTTAACTTGTCTTTGAGAATTGAGAAGGAACTTTTTAGAAGAAGTAACATACCCCTATTTATTAAATCAGAAGTTTACCTTTCTTTACAAATTCTAAGAAATGAGCTTATTAGCTTTTGTTAAGAGGCCACAGATTTCTAGCTCTTCAATTTTCCGTGTATAAATCTTAACGGAAAACTTAGCGCTCTGTGCTTTTGAAACAGGTCTCCCTCAGAGGAAAGGGGAAGAATCTTAACTACCCACCAAGATGCACTGAGTTTGTTTCATCACTGAAAATGCTCCCAAAAGCAGATATTGACCGTAATAGAGAAGGCTGTAGGAGACAAAAAGGCTGCAGAAATGTGGCCCTCAGATGAAATTAATCATTCCTCTGTACGACAAAGTCAAAGTGGTGTTTCCTAGTGAAGATTCTATTGGAAGAAATGTAACATTTGTTACAAGAAGTGTTTGTTAGATCATAAGCAAGCGTGTGATCAAGAAAAAGACACACTTTCAGTTTTATCTTTACGATGGAATTATAGGGAAGAACCATCCTGCTTTACTGAGAGTCAATCCTATACGGTTTGTAACATCAGTTTGTTCATAATTATTTTGCCTACATAAAAAAAAAAAAGAATGAACCATGGATTTTAGAAGGATCACAGGAACAGTTTCATATTCCTTTATGAAGACCTTTTTTTGTGTCTCCCTCTCCTATTTAATAAAAATGTCATGCATTAAAACAAAACTTTCATTTTCTCCATAAACTACATTTTTTAAAAGAAAACAATGCAAAGGAAGGCAATTCATGAGACAAGCTATGAAGATGGTTTTGTCTGGTCTCTGGTCCTTGAATTCCTCATTTGTGACAGCCATTAGGCAAAGAGACGATGCAATCTGGAACCAGCCTCAGCCTCTAATGCACTAATAATGCCTTTTGACTTATGCATGCAATAAGGAGACAATCACCCCTAATGCAATCTGTTGTATGCATTATTTACACCCTTGAGTACATTAGTAAGGAATACGAGGATCCAGGGAAAAATCAATGGAGCCTGCTTTTCTGCCCTGTGGGTATCGTTGTGGGTTACAGCGTACAAAAGGCATTTTCCCTGATAAAGTAATAACACAGACTGCTTTCCAACTTTCGATGTGTATATTCATCCCCCTCTCTTCCCACCTCCAGTTCACTGATGTGTCCAAAATTTGATGCTGAAGACAAGACAGAAACCCTCATCGGCCTCCTTGTCCAGAGGTCCGTCTAAAACGTATCACTCCACTGCAGCGACTTCCTTTACCCCTTCTTTTCCATCTCTCCCAATGTTTCTTCAAGCGGCAACAAGTACTTATGCTTCTTAAACCAAACAATTTTATCATGAAACCATTTGTATTAACAAATGAGTTTTGTTTTGCCTTGGTTTTTCTAAGTCTAATTCAGCTGAGCCGATATTTGCTCTTATTCCACTGGTCTTCTTACACTTAGGCTGACTCAATTTACTACTGTGATCATCCACACATAGTCGCTGGCACTAAATGAGAAACACAAGTCAACTGACAAGGACACTCCTCTGGAGATCACCCTGGGAGCACTGAAGATCTATTGCAACGTAGGGAAATAGGAGTAAGTAAATCCATTGCAACACAGGGAAACAGGAGTAAGTAAATCCAGTTTTAAAATTAAGTGCGATCATCACCTGATAACAAAACTGTATTTGAATACAACAATGTGACTTTATTTGAATTTTTCCCTTGTTTCTTGGCCAAGATTACCTCCTTATCCTAACCACAAAGATTGCTTCAAATATTTATATACTTAATGACACAAAATTCCTTGCCTTTTTTTTTATTTTCTCAACTTGAAAACATCCCATACAACTGGAGATGATTCAAGCAATGTCACCTTAAAATTTAAAATTTGCGACGAGGCATTGTGAAGAATGCCTCTTGATAATTTTTATTCAAAAGTTAGGGATTAAGAAAAAACAGCTCTTCCCAATATGCCTACATTGAAATATGTTACTTTCAGCACAGATAACACTGAAGATAAAGAAAAATATTTTTGAAAACGCTCAAGAGAAAGCATGGTAAGAAATTAAAAACTGCAGACTGAATCCAAGTTTCTCTACTGATTTTTTTTACTGTAACACTGGAAGTCAGTCCCTAAGGCTGTGTTTCTAACTTGCCCAAGATCACACACGGGTAGAGGGGCAGGACTGGGATTTCCGGAGTGTAGAATCGCGAACCCCATACTCAGAACCCCTTGAGAAGCATTTTTCTATTGCTCTAATATGGTTGAAGACTCAGTCTCTGGCTTGATCACTTCACATTTATGGAGGCAACAGGCAGCAAAGAGAGGATGACCATGAGACCTACTTTTGGCAGGCATTCTGACGCCACAATTCTACAATCAACGTCCGGAACGTTATAAGGATCTTTCCTGACCAATCTCTCTTTGTGGCTCCTTATGAAGTTATGCTTGGCTGTTCACAGCCAGCAGCATTTCTTAATCTGTACTGTTACAGAGTTTTGGGTCCTGATTGGACAGCTATAATGGCTGAAGAAAACAGGAGAAAAGGGAATAAAGAAGGAGGAGGGCGTTGGGGGCGAGGGATACAAACACGCATGTTCATATGCGTTGTTATGTGCAGGGAGGGGTGGGGGAATGGGTGTGCCACATCACCTGCTCCTGAAGAGAGGAGCCCAGAATAAATTGTCAAAAGTGATAAATTAGAGATATGGCAAGAAAACAGATTTAAAATTCCACAAAGGTCAATATAATTGAAGATAAGCCATTACTTTCGTGTTTCCCCTAAATATTTCACATATTTAAAAAAAGTATCACACCGTGTTAAAAAAATACTTTAAAACTTTAGGAAAATACATTTTTGGAAAATATTTATGGAAATTCTTTTTCAAATTATTTATGGAAGTTTACCTTCCACAGGACAAGTCATAGGGATGTTTGAAAACCTGTTTTATTCTAATCAGGAAGCAATCTACTTCTCATATGGTAGGAAGGATAATCTCTTTATGACTAATAAGCTGAACTTACTCATTTGTGATGGAAAGGGTTTACTCACATTTGATGTTAGAAATTACTTCTTCACCCTAAGGGCCAAGAGAGCCTAGAATGTGTTCAAGGCTGGAGTTATTGAGATCTTTCTTCCCTTCCTTTCTCCTTTGCTTCCTGATTAAGGGAATAAGGTCTGCTTGAGGTGAGGAAAGTAGTTAGTTGTTTCTGAAGATATAAAAACTAAAACTGTTTACAGTCAGGGAATTTCAGAACTAGGAGCTATCAGACAACAATAAGTTTTTCATTAGAAGGTTGAAAATGTGAAGACCAGGCAGGTGAAATTAACCCTTCCTCTCCCAAGAAGTAGCCAAGCCAAGAAGTAGAACCTTGTTATTCGGGTTGTTAATTCACTGAGCTTTCCAGTATACTTGATTTTGTTTTTGACAGCTACCCTGACTCGATGTCCTAGTGGTGTTTCTTTCAGGATTAGGATTCTGTTATTTCCATTCAAATCTTAAAACGTGACAAAATAGAGAAAATTCGGGGAATACGCCCTGGGAGATGGCGGTCTCTGGGGCCTTCCCATATAAGTAACTTGACTTCCAGCTTTATAATACAGTTAGAGCCATTTTTCTGTTCGCTTTTATCTCTGCGTTTCTTCCTCAATAAAGGCCGTCTCTAGTTGTGTTCTCAAGTTTGGTTTCCCAAGTGAAATAAACATCCCCAAACAATAACATTTCACTCCACCCAATAACGAAAAATAAGTAATACCAAAAACATTTCAAAAACAGGAATGGGTTCCGTTTCAGGATGTTATTTTAGGGGGCAGCTAATCAATTTGATCAGCGAACTCGGATTTGAAAATGTTCCCGCTCCTGTGGGAAGGGGGTAGCCCTGTGTTTCTGTACCAACAGGAGTCCTAGGGAAGTCAAAAAAAGACAGAGACTTCAGTTTTTTCTCGCCCTACAATTCTCACACAATCATAAACACCTCAACGAATATCTCTGCTGCAGAAAGAATAAATGTACCAATACGATCACCTCATCTTTGGATCTTGTTTCTTTTTTTTAACAGTTCAAGGTACTTTTATATAGCCCTTAACAAAACAGCCCACAGGAGGCAGGTATTTAAAGAGTGCAATGAAGGCCACATGGCGAGTTACTGCCAGGGCCTTGTTTGAACACAGAACCCCTGATCATTCCTGGATTCGACCAAGATTCCTTGACAATCCACCGTATTTGACCCCGGGACAGTCCTGGGCACCTGGAACGCAGTCGTGAATAGAACACCCTTTTTGCTTGCAACACACTTAGTCCAATGGAGGGAGACACAAGTCGGCCAATGATTACAGAACTATGTGAAGAATATACAGGCGCCATTGGGTCACGGAAGCAGGATCAAGATGGCATCTCCCAGATGGCTTTCTAGAAGAGACGGCACATAGGCAAATCTTGAAAGATGATCGAATGAATAAATGATTGAGATGTAACCAAGCAGAGAGCAGAGAAGAAGGTTTTTGGAAAGGGAAAATGATGTGTCTGGGGGCCACAGCAAGGGGGAGCGTGCCTTCGGGGAAGGGCGAGCCATCCTGCGATCAGGAGCAGGGTGGGTGAGGGGTACAGAAGACACCGCTGTAGACTCAGGACGAAGGACCTTCGGTTCAGAAACAAGCACTTTTCAATTTTCCCTAGAAGCCCTAAGGAACCAAGTGAGAATTTTGAGAACAGAGTGGCATAGTTACATTCACATTTTCCAAGATCACTTTGGTTGCCTGTTGAGGAGGAATGAGGTGAGGCAGGATTTGAAGCAAGGAATCCATTTTTAAGAGGCCAATACAGGAATCTAGGTGATCAATGATACTCATTGATCTACTGATGATGCTCGCTCTTTTAAGAGTATAGTTAATTATTTAAGACCTTCAACTCTTCAATTCTAACCAGGGGTCCCCCTGCCCCAATTCAGCTTCTTGATTCTGATGGCGCACTGAAGCATGGAAACCCTCTTTTACTTTCCACCGTCAGACAAAACATTAAACAACTGACTCCAGAAAGTGTTGGGCTGCTTTGTGGCACAAGCAGAAGACTTAAGATGAGGTTTTGTCTGTAAAGTCACAGCTTTTATCACCCGTTGTTCCTTCTCCTTCTTGTGGTTCCTAAATAATTAAGTGAAATCCCCGAATAGAACAAATAAAAGCTCAGCAAAAAGACTTTAAAGGTCAAAAGTGGTTCAACAAAATGATCAACATTAAGCAGAGTTTATGCAATTAGGCACTAAATAATCTGGTGTCATTTTAGTTAAAATGTGCCTTTACAGAAAAAAGTGGGGTGAAATTTAAAAATGTAGCCAAGCACATCTTTACTCTCCTCGTTATGCTATTTAGGTTCATAACGTGTTGATTTCAGCTACGCAATCCCTTTCAATGATGTAGACTAAGAGAATGTGAAATCACCTTAGATGCAGCTAAATTGTGTTTTCTAGTGTCTAAAGTCCACCTGACAATACTGAGCCTCACTGATAATAGATTTCTACCAGTAAAAATACTGGAGAAGAAGCTTCACGGTCAGTAACGGATGAGATTTCCACAAAGCCAAAGTTTTTCAAATCAGAGGAAAGACATGTGATTTCAGATCACATGAAACACTTCATCCCAGTTTTTTATTGGTGACCTAATTTGAGTGAAAATCAATTGGCAGTCTATATGGTTTCTTACGAGCTAAGGGAGTGTGGTCACAGGATGTAGGAAAGGGTTGATGTGATTAGATAAAGCAATCTCTTAAATTTTAAGGCAATTTTCTTAAATAAGAAACACATTTGTTTTTGTGAATGTAGTATGTACACCTACGGAGACCTACATCAAATGACGTTAAGAATTATGGTCTAGCTATTCCCCGTGACATTAAGAATTATGGTCTAGAGCTGGAAGAGTCTGCCTGTACGCCCAGGTACGGTGTGTTGGAACAAACACTACCACCATCACCAAAATGAAGATGTATCTCCCATTAGTATCGAGTTCAAGGCTTTGGTATTCCATTCACTTACTAAATGAGTACAAAATAAAAATAAAATAGAAATTTTCTTTCTTCTTTTAGAGAGAGAGAGAGAGAGAGAGCGAGCATGCACAGTGAAGGGGCAGAGGGAGGAGGAGAGAGAATCTTGAGTAGGCTCTGTGCTGAGCATGGGCTCCATCTCAAGATCCTGGGATCGTGACCTGAGCTGAAATCAACACTTGGATGCTCAACCGACTGAGCCACACAGGTGCCCCTAAAATAGACATTTGAAAGATTATTTCCTTTATGATTTTTTTTTCAATCCAAGCAAACATGTTGCTGGACCCTAGGAAGGCTATTCAGAACGATTAAGGATTCCCCTAGAGTGTTTACATAATAGATACTTAGCATAATCATCATCTGAGATATAACTGGCAGTATTTTCTTCTTTTTAAAGAATCACTGGGCTTTTAGAGTGTTTATTTATCCATATATGAAATAAACTATTTCTAAAGTCAGTCTAAGATGGGAAAAATGACATCTGGCCAAGTACTAAGAAGGATTAGCTCATTCACAAATTTATTACCTCATCCTTGTTAATAAAGAGAAAATTGGTCCTCAAATCATTGTCAAGGGAAGAATAAAATATACAATGACTAATTTAAAAGCTGAAGCCAAGGCATAATCTTGAAACATGAGTAAGGTTTTACTGTGGTTCGTCTCCATAGGAAAGTGCTTTAGATAGCATTTTAGAATCTTGAATTATGAAATATGAAAAGGTATCCATGATATAGTTGAAAGAACCTCACTCATGTATTACTTTTTTAATGACAGGAGAGGCTCTAAGTAAAGATTATAAATAGATTGCATGTACCAATGGCACCCTCTCCCAGTCTCTAATATATCTCAACTTTGAGTCCCTGTGTCATAAAGCATATAGTGAATATTTATCTGCTATAGCAAATGGAAAAATTCTTCTCTGTCCAATAACTAAGGCATACAGATGTGTAAAATTTTTCAACCGAGCTAAAAGCTTCATCCTCTTACTTACAAACTGTTCATGAAAAAATTCTGAATATTATGTTATCTTTCTATAGCAGTTGTGTTACTTTGCTAACTCAAGACAATCATTAATGATCCTCAATGAAAAGTTTTAGTAGACAGCAAAAATCAACTTTGAGTTTTAATAGTTTTCTATAATTTTAATAAGATTACTAAAATAAATTTACAAAGAATCTTTGTGCATTAATCACAAGTAAGGCCCATGTATTTGAAGTCCGTAAAAACAATCCTTGGAGCATGACATATGGAGTTGTCAATGTGAAATATGTATCAGTTGCAAGCTAAGCATTATGTGGTATCAGCCTTGTCATTAATTATTAATAGTGACAACAAAAGGGATGGTCACTGGGAAACGCAAACGTTTTTAAATGAAGGGATCGTAATAGGGATTTATTGGTATCTAAGAGCACTTGTTAAAATGTATAATTATAAATCATGACACTATTTTTCATATGCCTGAATTTGAACATTTCTTCATCAGTAAAGGTTTCAGAGCCCCTGGGCGGCTCAGTCGGTTGAGCGTCTGACTTCAGCTCAGACCATGATCTCACGGTTCTTGAGTTTGAGCCCCACATCGAGCTTTCTGCTGTCAGCACAGAACCTGCTTCGGATGTTCTAAAACCCCTCTCTCTCTGCCCCTCCCTGTTCGTTCTCTCTCGCATACATACATACATACATACATATATACATACATACAAATTTAATAAAAGCTTTAAATAAAAAATAAGAGTTTTAAAAGCCTTCCTATAGACTCATTAGTTGACCCCGATAGAAAGCATTATATTTGTGTTCACATTTTCAGTGTTAAATTCTTTGGGGTTCATGATAAATTTGGGGCTCATGTTTGAAACCATAGTTTGCCCACGGATATATGTAGTAGATCTCTATCACCACTTACAAAGATTCCCATGATGCATATGCTTTAATTGCTTTGGAGGAGAATGGCTCAGACCTGTGGACACAAGTGTTCTTCAAATGAGAATCTTACTTGGTTGTATCCGAGTCCATCTTTTCTAACTGGCCATTCCATTGTCTTATTTTCATTTGTCCAGGAATGGGACTCCAAAGTAGATGTTAAGCGATTGTTCCTAAGATTCTACCTAGGATCCCAGAAAGTGAATTTTGCCTAAGCCACGGAACCTACCTTTGAGTAAGACCACTACAAACACACCTTACCAATTTGATGAAAATCCATCTAACCATGCAAAATTAATGTTGTTTATATTAAAATAGAAGCAACCTTGAAGAATGGCAATGTTGAGATTGGGATTCTACATCCACTAAAGGTTTACTCCTGGGCATTTGGGCAAGTAAAGAAGATGAATAAGTCCCATGAACAGCATGGCCATGCCACATAGGGTACACATGTCTCAGAATGATCTCCTTTTGACATTTGTACAAATTAAAACAAGTTTTAATACAGCTTTCATATGGAAATAAATTTAAATAAAGAAAATAGCCAAAGAAAAGACAAAGCATAACATTAGTGCAAATCTTGCTTTGAAAATGACATCCCTAATAGGGTGACCTCCCCTCCCCCAAACTAATCTATACAGGAAGATTTCTTTCTAACTACAGCTGAGACATGACAGGAATGTTGAAATGATCCGAGATTAAGGAAACCTCATACTTTCCCACGTTAAAATTCAAGAAGATCACAATTGCATCTGATAAGCTGTACGTTCCCACAGTTCCTAACAGAGACCTAGTCTTAACAGGTGCTCACAGGATTTGTGTTCGTTAGATGACACTAGGGAAGGGGCAGGTGTCACTGAAGGTGACACCAATTCCATTGTGTTTGGTACAGCACGGTCTCAGTTTGAAAGACTTCAGGGAAAGTCTGACAACTCCATATTGTGACTTGGAAATAAATTAGTGAGGTGTCTGGACAACAAGGATGACAAAACCCAAACCTTCCCTGCAGGTACATCTTTTCTCCATCCCAACCCCTCATTTATGAAGATGCTCCCGGTCTTGGACAGGGAGACCTATCGGAAGGCAGAAAAACGTGGCATTTGCTCTGAAAATGTCAAGAAGCCCACTTGACATAAACTTCATAACCTCAGCCTTATCCCCCTAAATTCATCATTCAAACAGGGGAAGCCACAAGTTAATGACCCCTCCAGGCAAACAAGGACAGCTTAACTAGGTCACAAGAAAATATGAGAAGGAGAGTATAGCATCTTTAAGAAGAAAATCTGATCTTTGAAAGAGCTGTCTAGTGTGAAGACAGTGCAATGTGGTATGTTTTCCCCTTAAAGTGCAAGAAAGCTTTAAAAGTCAGAAAAGCGAGTAAATAATAAATCCGTAACAATAGTAGCTCAGTTATTAGCGTAAAGCAGGAAGAGTCACGATAGATACAGGAAGTTGAGTTAATGTTGCATGTTAGACAAGGATGGTAAGCATACAAATGATGTTCTACTGAAGAAAATTTGGTGTCCCAGGGGTGCCTGGGTGGCTCAGTTGGCTAAGTGTCCAACATTGGCTCAGGTCATGATCTCACAGTCTGTGGGTCTGAGCCCCGCTCTGGGCTCTGTGCTGACAGTTTGGAGCCTGGAGCCTGCTTCAGATTCCGTGTCTCCCTCTCTCTCTCTTCCCCTTCCCCACTCGTGTTCTTTCTCTATCTCTCAAAAATAAACAAACATTAAAAAAATAAATTAAAAAAAGGAAAGAAAAAATTGGTGTCCTAGGGGCGCCTGGGTGGCTCAGTTGGTTGAGCATCTGACTGTGGCTCAGGTCATGATCTCACGGTTCATGAGTTTGAGCCCCTCATCAGGCTCTGTACTGACAGCTCAAAGCCTGGAGCCTGCTTCAGATTCTCTCTCTCTGCCCCTCCCCCGTTTGTGCGCTATCATTCTCTCTCTCTAAAATAAACATATATTAACAAAAAAAAAAAAAAAAAAAAAATTTGGTCTCCCAAAGCCTGAGGCATGAAAAGAACCACATGCGTTACGATCATTCTTGACTGAAGTCAATCAACAAACGGTCTATAACATGTCTCTTAACATCTTCTTGGGATGACACTACCTGCTTCGTGAAATAAAATTTTTATCAGGAAGCTTTCTATCAGGTAAAATTAAAAAAAAAAAAAAAGAAATGAGTACTTTGGAAAGCTGTTATTCTGGATTTTTACACAAAAACAAGATGTATACAAGATTCCGCTAAGCCAACACACTCGTGTAGTTTCACGTAAATCAAAGGGCTGAGCCTCTAGAGGTTTGTCTGAAACTGAACACGGAGTTTCCCAAAGGTGTTCAGATCAATCTCGGGCCAGCATGCCGAAACACACACTCAAGTAGGTGACTCAGATACCTCAATAATGTAAAATGGGACGCCAAACTGCTTTTGAGATGGTTTACTGTGTAGTAACACAACATAAAGGTATCGATTGATGATCTCAGACATACAGCAGATACCCGGAACTTACGTAAACACTAAGCCACAAGAGAAAATAAAAGATACGAGTAAGAACGGCCACTCATTATTAACCCATTTACTAGTGATTTCTAATGAGACAGGATTTAAGACTTTTAAACGTAGGACTTGGTAGCATGCGAGTTTTCTAGTTTGTGATGTGCCAAAATCCTTCTTAGTGTAGTCAAATGAGCAGTGGATTAGGGCTTAGAGTTTGGTCCTAGCTTCCTGTGGGCCCCTTAATGAACCTGGAGTAAAATCCTCCAAATCCTTATCTTACCTTGTTTTCTTCTCTGTAAAGCTGAACAGAGGAACAGTACCTCAATCTACCTCACAGGGCTCTTATAAGGAATAAAAATTGTGATAGCAATTTGCCAATTTTTGTATAAATCGACTACAATTAATGTAGAAGATGATTTTTCACGTAGACATATGTGAGATTGAAAACCCAGAAATAAATATGTCCAACTTGTACTGTTTAACGATGCTTTCTGATTTAGCAGTTCAGAGGTAGAGTCACGGGGGCACCTGTGTGGCTCAGTTAGTGAAGCATCCGACTTTGGCTCAGGTCGTGATCTCACGGTTCATGGGTTCAGGCCCCACGTCAGGCTCTGTGCTGACAGCTCAGAGCCTGGAGCCTACTTTGGATTCTATCTCTCGCTCTCGCTCTCTCTCTCTCTCTCTCTCTCTGCCCCTCCTTAGCTTGTGCTCTCTTTTTCTGGAGAAAGAAGCTCTTTGTGCTGTTCTAACTCAAAAAAGCCAGCAACATGCAGGTTATCATCAGGAGGCCAAAGGAGAAAACAAGGTCCTAAATTTGAAGAGACCTGTGAATCATCAGCTACGGCAACACTCTGTCTCATTCTGGCTCTTCCAGAAGGGCGGGAGGGAACTGAAAACAATGCAGGCAGAGCAGGTGATCAGGGAAGACAGACTACTTTCTCTGTGAGGACCAATCCTAAGAAATTTACCTCTTTTGGTCTAGGAAATTAATACATACTCTAAGTTCCACTAAGCAGCCTTTATTATTTACTACTGTATCCATAAGCCTTGAACTGAGTGAGTTTGCTGATGTTCAACCATATCTGAACTATAAAATTTGCAACTTTCTATGGTCCAACCTAAGAGTTTGAGCTCCTATTTAAAATCTATTAAGTGAACGCACTAACCTGGTTGTTTTGGCTGACGTCTTTCATGGTACATTGAACATTCTGATCCATGCGGAAATGCGCGTGTACTCATGAACATTTTCATATGCTCCGTTGCCCTGCTCTGATCAGGCTGCACGCTGGCAAGCTTAAAGCCTCCCAAACTCACAGGAATCACTTATTCTACGCCCACGTATACAATCTGGGATGAATATAAAACTGGTCTGGGATGAGCAATGTTGTCCTCAGGGGGCCCTGCTGGTAGAGACGAGATCTCCATAACTGAAGTAAGCGACGATATTAACCACGATCATTTGTACCCACATAGGACTTGAGCTCGTCTTGAATTATGACTACATCTGTAGGTAGAGTGTGTGGGAAAGGCATTTTTAAATGCCCAAAGCCTAACTGTGTGTGTGAGTGCGGGGGGCGGGGCGGGGGGGATACCCAGGCAGCTATTGTTGCCTTAAGAGAAGTTTTGTGTTGGAGAGTAGAGGCAAAACTTTTGACAAATAACATGAGATTTCTGTTCAAACACCCAAAGTATAAGTTTAGCATATAAAATGTATTCTCTGTACACAGAAAACCTTACAGGTTTAGGGAGTACAAAGGGCCTAGAAAGCCATCGTAAATTTTTTTTTAAGTTTATTTATTTTGAAAGAGGGAAAGAATGAGCGTAGAGGGGCAGAGAGACGGGGGGACTAAAGATCTGAGGAAGGCTCCAGGCTGACAGCAGAGAGCCTGACGTGGGGCTTGAACTCACAAATTGTGAGACCATGACCTGAGTAGAAGTCGGATGCTCAACCGACTGAGCCACCCGGGTGCCACAAAACCATCAAAGTTTTTAAAGGGGAGATAAACTGAACTTAAAGAACATTGGTTTTAGTTATTCCAACATAAAGCATTTGTAGCATACATGGGGTCATCCTAATTTCAGCGATGACCAATTCTATTTTCATACTTTAAGCAAGCTTTGAGCCCATGTAACATCCAGAATTAAAAGGACTAGGCACAGAAGAGGGTACACTATAGCAAAAATTAATATGAATCAGTTTAGTTGTTAAATATCATTCAAACTGAAAAAGAATGTTTCAGTAGCTGCTCGTCTATTTTGGAGCTGCCTTCCATAAAGACTGCTCAGTCGCTCAGAAAACAGATTAAAGAAATGCTATTTGGCGTGCTTATGAGCATAGCATACACACATATACAAATGTTTATACTAATTTCTACATTTTCATGGAATTTATACCACTGGAGTCAATTACTATGTCTTGAAGGCACAGCATATGAATAAGCTATATTTTAAAATAAACACACAGGGGCACCTGGGTGGCTCAGTCAGGTAAGCTTCTGACTTCGGCTCAGGTAATGATCTCGCGATTCATGGGTTCAAGTCCCACTTTGGGCTCTGTGGTGACAGCTCGGAGCCTGGAGCCTGCTTCGGATTCTGTGTCTCCCTCTCTCTCTCTCTCTCTCTGCCCCTCCCCTGCTCATGCTCCGTCTCTCTTCCTGTCTCTCTCTCAAGAGTAAATATTAATTTTATTAAAAAACAAATTAAACGGTCCGTGAGTTCGAGCCCCGCGTCAGGCTCTGGGCTGATGGCTCGGAGCCTGGAGCCTGTTTCCGATTCTGTGTCTCCCTCTCTCTCTGCCCCTCCCCCGTTCATGCTCTGTCTCTCTCTGTCCCAAAAATAAATAAACGTTGAAAAAAAAAAATTAAAAAAAAAAAACAACAAATTAAAAAATAATAAAGTAAAATAAAATAAACACACAACTAATTTGGCAGAATTACTTCTCAAATAGCAGTTGTGAAATATACCAGTGAAGGTCTAAAGGAAAAAATATATATATATGGCTGTAAATCAGAGAGCACAGAAAAGAATACTTTAACCATTGAGTTTCTGACAATACAGACGCGTCATTATACCATTTCTATTAAGGTAAATGAGACACATGAAGCCAAGGCTGACTGCCGTGCTAATTTAAAACTGACACAAAACAAAACCAAAAAACAAAACCTCTGTTTCATATAAAGGAAAGGGACGGTGAAATCTCGTGTTGATTTGGGAGGTTAAATACCAGTATAAAGTCACGTCACTTTTTCTTACAACCATTCATTGACTTCTTGTGGATCATGTGGTATGCATCTGTGACATGTTAAGAATATTGTAAAATCTAGCTGTAAAGAAACTCATTTGAACATGCACTGGGAAAATGATAAACCTAATCACAATTTAATATAACCTCCTATGAAAGAACTTGTTACACAGGTTTTCATTTTCGCAACAATGTAACAAAAGGACTCAAATGAATTATTTTGCTCTTGTGCTTTTGTTTAAACTTACTTGTTATTGTAACTGCGCTAACATCGAGAACTCCTCTGTATGTTCTGATTGAGGGCATTCCAGGAAAGGACATTCACCAAGGAAGACCCCCTCTATAGGAAAAGGGTTCGGTATGAACAGAGCTGTGAAGCACTTCTCACACAACTGTTCATCACTCACCAGTTCCCACGGGGACACATTCATACACATACTAACAACAGTCCATGATACTATAACCCACTGCCTAACTGTAACAACGAGAATAAAAGAAAATCAATTAAAATGCAGGTGGGGTTTGGTTTCCAGAAAATTGTTGGATTTGATCTTTATCCACCAAAGCAGCTCATTTGTGAAGGGGAGGAGGATGGCATTTGTATTTTAAACAGATTGAATACAATGTTCCTTTCAATGGAGTTTTTATGGTGAACTTCAGTGTATTGTGACCCATTTATAGACAGACCAAGGGCAAAGGTGTCCGGGAAACGTGATGAGTATCCGCCAATAGAAAACACATCAAAATGGAGCATCACTAAGATGGAAATACAAATTTAAGCAAGATTGTTTTTAAGAAGTTTGCAAAATGTTGACTGCATGCCTAACATTTTTAAGAATGTTTCAGTTGTGGGGGAGGTGTGCCTGGGTGGCTCAGTTGGTGAAGCGTCCGACCTCGGCTCAGGTCATGATCTCACAGTTTGTGGGTCTGAGCCCCGCTCTGGGCTCTGTGCTGACAGCTCAGAGCCTGGAGCCTGCTTCGGACTCTGTGTCTCCCTCTCTCTCTTCCCTTCCCCTGCTCACGCTCTGCCTCTGTCTCAAAAATAAATAAACATTACAGAAAAAAAAAAAAAAAAAGAATGTTTCAGTTGGGGGCAGCTGAGTAGTTCAGTCTGTTAAGCCTCTGACTTCAGGTTGGGTCATGATCCCATGGTTTGTGGGGTCAAGCCTTGTGTCAGGCTCTGTGCTGACAGCATGAAGCCTGTTTGGGATACTCTCTCTCTCTCTCTCTCTCTCTCTCTCTCCTTCATTCTCTGTCCTCCCCATCTCCAGCTTGTGTGCACAGTCTTTCAAAAATAATTATAAAAAATATATATATATTATATATAAATATATATACAATATATATATAAAGAATGTTTCAGTTGTGTGATGTGAGGAACACATGATGTAGGTAAACCATCCCCATTCATAATCTAGAACAATGGTTACAAAGACGGTTAGGGAATGGATGGGAAAGAGGCGCCTGGACTTACAGTACAGATCATGTGGGGATCTCTCTCTAGTCCCCGCGGCCTCTTCCTGTCTGGGCTAAACTTCCTCGTTCTCCCAACGCTGCTCTCAAGGACCATTTCCAGGCCTATCCCTGCGTTAGCTGCTTCCTTCCTGACCCTTGCGCGTGGTCCTGTCCTCGCCGCGCTGGGGCACTGGGAAGTAAGCCTGGAGCCCGGGTGTGGGTTTTCCAGGTGGTTCTTCTCGCAACAGATGGGGCTTCCGTGGTCCCCGAGACCTCCCGCAACTAGTTTAGTCAGCTACCTGCACGCCGCCGAACATTAGTTTTCAAACGTGCTCCCCATATTGTTGATGAACGGTGACTCTGTGCCGATTAAGATGCTGTTGACCATTTGCATTGACGCGACTTCTACTGATCAACGGCAGAAGCAGAAGTGTCACCTACTGAGGTCATCTCGCTAGTTCCAGCATTCACGGCTTCCCAACCCTGTGCTGTTTCACAGATGGTGTTAGGGCATCGCTGCGACGCGTTCATCACCGTAACGTGGATGCCACATCTCTTGGCGTTACCAGGAAAGCTGGCAAGCAGGGCAGGGCCAAGTTCAAAGCCCTGTTACCTAACCCTGAAGGGCAAATTTCCAACTTCGCTGAGGTTCACCCAGACCCCAGAAGAGGCCACGCAGCATGGCAGTGAGTATTAGACTCAGGGATTAAGAACGACAGATGTTAACACGAGCTGCGTCCCTACCGTGAGGGGAGGTGACGGCGAATGTGTGACATCAACTGAGACGATCTTCCCCAAAGTCCCATTCTGTCGTCCACGACAGGGCGAATCACAGAAATATCAGTGTTTGCAAGGTCATGGGTAATCATGCAATCTAACATCCTTGTAATATAAATGTGGAAATGAGCCCAAGCAGAGCCCCCAGATGGCTGCATGGCTTTGCTCAAGGCCACACCGAAAGCAAGGACTGGCGGTCCGTCTCCTGTCCGTTCCACACGACGTGAAGTCGGAAAAACCATGGGAACGTGAAACGCTTCCCCACCAGATCGCTTCAGTGCGGTCTGCAGTTACCACGGCTCCTCGGGGCTGCAAGTGAAAATGTGACCGTGGAGCAAAACATTGCAGAGCAACGAAGAACAAGCGGAAAACCGATCTCCTTGATAAGACGGCTGACGGACGCACGTGGAGCGCCTGGGCACCTGAGGACACTGAGCCCTGCAGATGCTTCTGCTGCTGGTGGGGTCTGCCTGGTACAGACCCCCCACGTTCTCTTCCTCTCTCTTTCCACTTCCACCCGGTCTGTTCCAAGAGCGTCTCCTGGAAAGACTTAGGGGGCACGTCCCACAACGGTCCAACGGGGGAAAATGCTCTGTGCTCACATGGAAACATGACTCTCTGGCGGTCCAATCTGTCACATCAAGGGTTTCAAAGTCAAGGTGTCTCCTTTGTCACCTAAAGCCACTCTGTGATTACTAATGATGATTCTGAGTTGACAGGGGTCAGGAGGCCAGAGCGTCTCAGGGGGTGTGGAATGAGCTGAAGCCACGGGAATTTCAGCAGGATATCATTATCAACAGAAGGGTTACATAAGCTGGTTATATGAAAACAAGTTAATAAGAACTACCTTACATTGTAGATTTATAAAGCAAAAAAAAAAAAAAAAAAGATTTAAAAATACAAGCTAAAATGAGCTATGGGGGAACTGGCTGTCAGTTAAATGGCATTTCTGAGCAAGATGTTTGAAGATTAAATGGTTCTTCAAAAAAAAGGGGAGGCTTAATGCAATCTTTTTTCTGAAAATAAAGCCTCATTCCCCTTTTTATGCATGTGGAATGGAAACCATGAGTAATCAATACAAACAATATTAAGCATTATAATACAATATCAGAATTTTAAACCAAATGACAAACTTCACGGATTTTATTTGACCATTATCTATTTACTTTATTGCTTTTCCTATTCCCTTCTTATAATTTATTTTAAACCTCTGAATTGTAATCACAGCTTTCTTTGGCAAGGGAGTCCAAAAGAACAGCATAAACAATCTGATATTGATCCATGAACACAGGATCCAAGAAACAGTCTGCTCATTCAGCTGTCTGCATTAGCCCTTTAATATGAGAACCCCCACAAAACCACTGTATCAGCAAAAGTAAAGAGAAATATAGATTCAAGCAATCATCATGATTGCTTGCAAATCTAAAAGCTAAAGTATTCTAAATGTGAAGTTTCCCTTACACAGCTAGTATATACTGCAGGTATAATGTATGTATTTAATACAGTCAATCTATCTATCTAAATTTATTGCAATGAACAGGGAACTAACTTGACCAAATGCCATACCTGGAGACACTGTATCAGTACACATTGGTGGGCACTCCACCTTTGGCAATTTGGTATTGTGCTTTTAGCCAGCATAAAGGCAGTCTCTTACTCAGTATCTTGGAGATTTTCACTTGACTTGATTGAACTGTTAATAGAGTCTCCATTGATGTGAATGTAAATAAATGCTTCCCAGTAACACGAACGAAGTGTAGTGGTTCTATGATGCATTCACATTCGGAAGTTGTCTACTTTACAAGAGTTATTTTATTTTACTTTACTTTACTTTACTTTACTTTACTTTATTTTATTTTAGAGAGAGAAAGAGAACACACGCCAGTGGGGGACAGGCAGACGGAGAGAGAGAACCTCAAGCGGGCTTTGCGCTGAGCATGGAGGTGATACGGGGCTTGATCCCATGACCCTGGGATCACTACTTGAATTGAAATCAAGAGATGGACGATCAACCGACAGAGCCATCCAGGGGCCCCAGAAGTTGACTATCTAAAAACTAATGAGATCACAACATAACATTCTAGACAAATCATTGGCTTCTAGACACGTTTTAAGGAACATGATCACAGCGTCCTCTCCAGAGAATCTAACACTATGTCCAATTTGTACGCACCACAGTATCACAGCCTGACACATTTAATGACTACCCAGAGTTATGGCAGAGAGAACTCTTGGTCCCTACTCTTTGAGCCAGGTAGCAAAAAGATCATTTGGTTCCGTAACTGAGAAAACGCACAACAGATTCTCAACAAAAGTGGGACTTCACAGAAGTAAAGCCAATCCCGGTGAGGGCCACAGAAAAAAATGTTAGGAATAAATGAACACTAGTTAAGGCTTTTGTTACATGCCTGAAATAATTTGCATTGATTTTATGAAATTATACAAGCGTCACAGACAGGGAGCTGTTAAGATTTCAGATGATAATGAACAACCAGCCAAAAATTACTTACTCGGTTGGATAAGTTGGAAGTAAGTTAACAAATCCTTTTATCCTTCTAGAACTGTGATGTTTTGACCCTCCGATGGAAGTGTAGACCATCAACCTTTTCCTTACTATCAATATACAGTCATGATAATTAGTGTCATACAGCAATACATAGGGTCCTTAAAAGGAACTCATTAGAATAGGTAAAGTGGCTTGGCTATGTGAGGTGTCCAGTGTCCAAGAAGTAGGACAAATCTCAAAATAATTAAGGTCAGTCTGTGCAGCTCCAAATGGTTCACAGAAACATACCAGCTTTTAACACTAACCTAGCAAAGATGAATGAAATCCCTTGCTTGAATGACAATTTTAAGTCATTTAAAGGATTCTAGCATGTGCCTCTTGTAACTGCCCACAACTAACTTCACATTCAAATGGAGACTCTATTTTTAGCGGACACGTTCACCCACCCTTTATGTGCATGGACCCAGCTGGCCCCATGTAGACCGGGGAGCATAATTATGGACACAGCCCTTTTTCACACTGGAAGAACCAGACAAACTTCAATTCTAACAGTTAAGTGAGTAAATTGCTATATTATGAATATGGTATTTAAAAGAACACAAACAGAAGAAATGAGTTAAAGTTAACACTCTTAGTAAACAATCACATTTCAGATTCAATTATACTGTACAAATAAAGGCAACCCAAAATGGATAAAACTAATTATCTCTGTAGTGTAACATTAAATCAATCTGTACTGTCTAGGCTTTCAATTTTAATAAACTAAAGGAACATTTGCTTACACTTATAGATGTATATACATAAAATCTATGTGATGGGGTGGCTGTGAAAGAAAAACACACAAACAATTGCTAGAATACAGAGATAATTAGTTTTATCTAAGTCAGAAAAGCTGATACGTGCAGATATTTCTGCAACACCAGAAACCTAATTAAAGAGGAGACAGAAGCTGAACTGTTTTAAATTTAAAAATTATTAAATGGCTGAAAACGATCAGGTCAATTAATTATATTCTTCTTCTCTTTTCTCTCACTGTGACCCGAAAGTGAGGTATCACAGAAAACGACGAAGGGGACAAGCCATCCTTTCCACGGTTTGGGATGCCAAACGACAATTAGGTTTAAGAGGTTACAACACCAAGCCTCAGGCAGGTATGGTAGAGTTTCCAGACATTGATCACCTTGCTTGTCCTCCAGAACAGCCAGTTAATTTAAACATCAAACCAGCTCTCTGTCAGATCTGTGTAAGTGTCCAGGGCCGTGCATCATATATTAATCATTTTATTTTCAACTGTGGTCAGCTAATTGCATTATACAGGCTGCAAATAAATACTTAGGAGGGGTCTATTTTGCCCTGATCACAGGAAGTAAGAAAATATGCCTTCTTTGTCCTCAACCGTCAAAGTTATATTTGGCATTTTAGATGTCTGGGGCAGACACCTCATTCTCTGAAGCAGTTTTCATTCTTCCACAAAAAGCATCACATAGATTCCGAGGGACATAATGCAGTGTGGGATGGGAGAATGGGTGCTGAGTTACAGGAAGCCCTGAGTCTCAGCCCCAGCTTTGATGCTAACTAGATGTTCACTACTAGGCAAGTTATCTACCCTAATATTTAGCATCCCCATTTCAAAAATGAAGACACTGAAGCAGAATCTTTTTAGACACTTGACTAACTCAAAAGGAAGTTTAATTTGCTTCTGGATGGGAGAAACACGGGTGAAACTTACAAACACATCAGTGGGTCTCTAACTGGGCTACTGGTTCCCATCAGCAAAGGGGATTTAAATATTACTTCTCCCTGGCATTCAGCTCTGAACAATTAAAGATGATCCCCTGTGGGTGGAGCCCTGGCGTTGGTGGGTCTTAAAAGCTCCCTGAATAATTCTAACATCCAACCAGTTTAGAGTGGTCTGCCCCTCCCCCCCGCCCCCCAGGGCTCAATCTTGGGCATAGATGTTGTTTTCTACCGTGTTCTAGAATTCTTCATTCCCCCCTAAAGAAACCACAGCATCAGCCTTGGTCACTCGGTACCCTGCCCTCTGTGAACTAGACCAGTTGAAAGCATATTTGCAATCTCTACATTTTTTTTTTTTTAATTTCACAATCTTTGATTTCAAATCCTTTTCTTTTTGATCCTTATCAAATTTACTTTTTTTTTTTTTTTTTACTTTTTACATTTTAATTTTTCTATTGCCTTGATGGTTGCCTTTTCAACTAAGTTAACCTCATTCAAAAGCTTGCCTAATTACTGATAACCAAGAGAAAGAAAACAGCTTTCTCATAACAGAAACCGCTCTATTCAGATGCTTCAAAGTTTTGTTTGATGTGAATTGGCGTGTGAGACACAAGCCATTTAAAATTGGATTCATTCTGCATTTCTTTCCCTTCTTGAAAAAAATGACTCACCTATGTTCTGATTTGTGCAGTCTGCTTGGTAAAATACAAAGATTCCTTAAGATGCACATTTTTGCTATGTCCGGACATCCTGTTTTTTCTTTTTCTTCAAAAAAAACAATTCTGCCTATCTAGCATTGAATTTGTTAATGTTTCTTTTGAAAATGAAAAATAATTCTTGAGATAAGTTTGTGTGAAAAAGACACGACAGGAATTTTCAGGCCCGTTCACAGGAATATAATGGAAAATGAGACATGCTAATAAGGTTATCTTTGGCCAACATTGCTCATTTTCTTTCTACTTTCCTGTACTTTTCCAAGGCTTGATAGCACCCATAATTTTTATGATATTTTTTATAAGAAAAGATATTCCTACTCTTTCTTAAACACCATAGAGGTTCCAAGAATGGATTAGGCACCTAAAGAGAAAGAGTTAACCACACGTCATCATGTTTATTTCAACAAATTTACTTTTTGGATGGAGCAGACCTAATAGATAATAATTAGCTCGGATGCTGTAGAAAGCACCGAAATGTTCATCAAAAAGCAGGCCCTTGTTAATACACCGGGTAGAGTCAGTCACACGGCAGCCTCTACAAGATCAAAAGCTTAACAAACGGTCCCTGACTTTAATTTAAAGACCCTCCCATTCATTTCGGAGATGACACAGTAGAGCATAAAACCTTTCCCAGAAGTGGCACAGACTCACGGTGCCGTGGGTGTGAAGACGGCTCCTCAGGGAGGCCCAGTTGGTGCTGACAAGCAAAATGAAGCAAGAGCCTCTCGCCTGGGATCTGAAAAAAGCAGGGGGCCGTCCAGGTGGAGGCGTGAGGGCAGAAATCAGAATGGCATGCCAGGGGCTCGGGGCAGCGGTGGTGCCCTGGGATGATCGCTCAGGTACGGGGGGGTATGTTTGAGAGGTCTGGCCAAGAAGTTTCTAAAGAAAGCGGAAGAACACGTTCCGAATCCCACGTTCTTTCCCACAGCTGCTCAACCACTGATGGACAAAGCAGGGGCGACAGGGTGAGGTGCCCTTGCAGGGCCATGCCAGGGAGTCGGGCACTTATAGGCTGCCAGGAGGTGGAGAAGCAAGGACACGGAATTCATGAGGGAAGACCTACGGAGAAGCGAGGAGGACAGCCAGCCTTGGTCAGTGAACCGTCCGTAGGCCATTGGAAGCTCCAACCTCGTAGTGATGAAACAACTCGAACCTTACAGAAGCAGTTACACAATTAGCACCAAGATGTCCCGTATACTCTTTCCAGATTACCCTACCTCATGCGGTCCTCGAACACGTTGCAAGGTGGGTGAACGGTGACTGGAATGATGAAGGATCCGCCTTGTGGGGAGGTGGCTGGCAGTGTGGACTGGGGCTGCTTACCTGGAACTCTTTCATTTTCGTCTTTGACAGAGAACGCGACTGGGGGAGGAGCAGAGAGAGAGAGAGAGAGAGAGAGAGAGAGAGAGAGTGGGGGACAGAGGATCCGAAGCAGACTCCAGGCTCTGTACTGCCAGCAGAGGGCCCAACGTGGGGCTGAACTCCTGAACCTTGAGATCATGACCTGAGCTGAAGTCCAACGCTCAGGGGACTGAGCCACGCAGGGGCCTCTGTTCACTTTGAACTTCTGTCTCAACAGCTCCCTCCCAAGCTTTCTGTCTACCTCAGCTTCTTCTTACCTAGAGATACTCTCCCTCTTCGCCCTGTTTAGCAAAGTGGTCCTGAAATGGGGGCAAAGAGCGGGGGTTATCAGACGCAGAATGCTCTCGCCCAGAGTAAAATACTTCATAGAGTAGTAAAAATATGTCCATTATGTGCTATCAGAATAAATGATTCCCACTCCACCGAGAGAGTGAAAAAACAAAACAGCTCCTATATTCTGAGCAAAATCCTACAACGTGTTTCTCTCGGGACCGCGCTTCTGAAATTTGAGTATCCGTCAGAAAGGACCAGCAGGTTTGTTAAGACAAAGGGACTGCTTGCTTCGCTCCCAGAATCTCCGACTCAGTAGGTTTGGCAGGGAGCTCAAAACTTTCCATTTCTAACAAATTGTCGGGTGGATGGTGATGCTCCTCAGGGACCACCCTTTGGGAACCACTGCTATAGGGCGTGCCGATGAAGAGAATCCACGGATTGTCTCTAGTAAGGAAGGTAAATAAAGCAAGGGAGGAGACGCAGGTATTGATTTTAAGTATTTTTATTCATTTTATTTATCCATCTTTTTTTTAATTTACATGAAGAGAACTGGCCAGTAAAGAGGTGCAACCAAGAGAAGTTAGGTTGAGAGGTTCCCCGATAGGCTGCCACTGGCCGTTTAATCAAGACATTTGGGCTGGGTAAAATCAGCTAAAAAGTAAGCTAATCCTAACTTGGCAATCTGTGTTAGTAGGAAACAGAGATGACACGTCGTGAGGGAGAAGGAGGGGGGAGGAGGGCGTTTAAGTGTGATATAGTAACAACAACCCACAACCCAACTGCCTCCCCAAGATACGGCTCATCGCGTCAGCACGCTAATTTGTGCCATTTAGAAATGGGCTTGGACTTGGCCTAACTACAGCGGATTGACTAAGCACATTGACATTCAAGCTGCAAAGTTTCCAAAACAGCCCCCAGACCCTACCAAGGAAAACTTACTGGTCTTCTGTGATAATTCGTATTCAAATAAAAGGCCCATCGATCAGAGGAAGAAACACTGACCAAAAAAATCAGGTAACCGCTTTCTTGCCTGTTGTCTACATGATGCTGATTTGTAGGAGACCTATGTATAACAAAGTCAGCAACAGACCAAGCCAAGTTTTATTCTGAAGTGGTTTCCATTTTAAATCAAGCATCAACTTGTAATATAGATCACCAGCGTTCCTTAGATCAAATTAGACATTCATTCCTTCACTAGTTATAAAAATTAAATAAACAAAATGGCTCCTTCTCCCTTTTGGCTGCTTTATCAGATAATCGTGACCATGATTTTATTGGGAAGGGCGGAAGCGCTTTTCAGTTTTATTTTTTCCCCACCATAAATATTGACAGTTTCTCATTATGCAAAATACTCTGTATTTAATTAACAATTAGGTTTTGAAACTGAGCTTGCAGGCTTATTGATTGTATATTTTAATTTTTAGAAACATCGCTATGCTCACACACATTGATGAGCAAATGACCGGCGCAGTTTACAACCTTCATTGGGCATTGGTGATTCCTTCCAAGGGTCTCTTTTTTGGTCAATCCATACGGGGCGGTATAAGCCTGCTGGGATGTCCTTGGTCTCCCAAGCCTGGATTTTACCCAGGACTGAGATATAGGGAAGGAGATCTGAGTTTGAATTAGGATCTTCCCCTCCTGGACCTTTATGACCTTGGAGAGACCACTGCCCGTTTCTTCCTCTCTGTTCCCTCACCCCTCATCTGTGAAATAATAGGGTTAAGCTAGCTAATACTGACGGCCCTTTTATACTTCTAATTTGAAGGCAGAGCAAGTATTCTGAGATAGTTCTCCAGCAACGCTATAGAGGTCTTCACCCACAGCTGGAAGTTATCCTGGTAAAGAACTGAAAAGTTCCAATTAAGGATAAATTAAGGGTTTTCAGCCTTTCTTTAAAGATGTATGGATACACACGGCTCCAAAGTATATAGTACATGATTAGATAAAATATTCAGTTTGCTAGAGGCAGTGCTATGCTGGTAAACGTTGTACAACTGGCTTAAAAAAGGCTGTGAGTTGCCATATTTGCTGATTTTCATGGCATAAATACTCCCACGATGGTTAATTTCAAGCTTCCGATACAAAAATCATTCAACGCTGACCATGAACTTGAGTTGAGACCATACGCAGAGACTCTTATCTAAACTAGGATAATTTCTTATATATCAAATTAAGAATTTTTTTTTTTTTTTATCTATCAAGTGTGGGAATAGCACTTACTCTGTCTTCTGTGGCTACAACATATCATATAAATGCATTTTGAAAAACTTAAACTGCTTGCCAAAGACAAATCACAACGACTATTACTTTTACTGAAAGGGACAAATTTTTATGTGCTAAATGCATTTAAAAATACGTTTTAACAGGGATGTCTGGGTGGCTCAGTCAGTTGGGCATCTGACTCTTGATTTTGGCTCAGGTCACGATCTCATGATTCAGGAGTTTGAGCCCCGTGTCGAGATCTATGCCGACAGTTATGAAGTCTGTTGGCATTCTCTCTCTTTCCCTCTGTCTCAAAATAAATAAGTACTAAAAACATAATCACTTTGAACAGACTCAAGCTACCAACTCTTCTGATTAAGGTTCTTTCAGTTGCAAGAAACAAAAATCTACTCAAGCTAACTGGAATAACTTTCGCCAAAGGAAATCAATCATTTTTGTATCATTTGAGAACGTAAAAGCGGCCATCGATTGAGGTCAGTCTTATTTGCTCCAGTTTCAGATTCTCGATCTCTGGCTCCTTCCAGTTTTCTCTCCCTGTGCTTACACATTAGGCCATTGCTAATAGTGCCCTTGTCCCCAATCTCCTCTGTCCATCACCACCTGATTGTGAGCACTGTGCTCTTAGTTCAAATTTGAGAAAGAGAAAGGGACCAAGGGTAGGGGTGTGAGGAATCTGGGGAGACTGATTTATGTAGTTGGTGAGTTGCCTCGTATCGTTAGAACAAACACAAAAGTGACAGAACAAACCCTGTCGGTGAAAATACTAAACGTGAACATCGGTTGCTGTCGGTCAACAACTAGATAATCCTGTGAAGTCACTGATGTTTTCTCGAGGCCAAGAGCTATTGGTTGGTGATGGGAAATCTGGAGAAACGCGTAATTAGCAACTGCTTTGCCTGGTGGCCAAATTATGGCCCATGAGAGTCCGTTGAGGCACGAGCACTGCTGTAAAAACTTACTATAACGTGGAATTAGTCAAATAGCGTCAGGTCATTTGGAAGCCACACATCGGTAGCAGGATGCACAGAGAACCAACTGGTTGGTAAGTCCTATGCTTCAGCGAAGTCAAAAGATACAGTAAAATGGACAGTATGTGCAAAGCTCTTTCACCAAAGCCAGGTATGCGTGATGCTGCGGATTCGTGACAGAGTACTGTCACCTGAAAATAAGAGGACCTTTAGGTCTCAAGCCTTCTGAGTCAAAACTTTACACTCCAACCCACTAAAACTACAACCACCTGTAAAGTCCCAGCTAACCTGTGGCAACAATGGCGGCCCGGCACTTAGAAGGTCACCCTCCTCGCCCCTGCTTCCCCCCACCCCCTGCCCCAGGGTCCCGCCACGGTTTTAGCAGCCCTGAGATGGGTGATGCCTTAAGAAACAAACAGGACAGAAAACACACAAGACAGCCATCTGTTGCCGATATACTGAACAAAAACACAGCTTAACTGGTTTCTAGACAAGTGCATTCTACGTAGCAGCCTGGAACTGGCCAAGATCACATGCCCTTGTTGTCTTTTTTTAAAGAACTCCTTCATGGGGCGCCTGGGTGGCGCAGTCGGTTAAGCGTCCGACTTCAGCCAGGTCACGATCTCGCGGTCCGTGAGTTCGAGCCCCGCGTCAGGCTCTGGGCTGATGGCTCGGAGCCTGGAGCCTGTTTCCGATTCTGTGTCTCCCTCTCTCTCTGCCCCTCCCCCGTTCATGCTCTGTCTCTCTCTGTCCCAAAAATAAAAAAAATAAAAAAAATAAAAAAAAAAAAAGAACTCCTTCTTCGGTCACAAATTGCGGGGACAAACAGGAACTTTGACAAACGGCACACCTGCTGTGCTACAAAATAGGTAAATGCGTTGCCTTAGTTATAGAGCTAAAAGTGCTACGTCACTCGGGCTGGGTGAAAGACACCATTTTTAATACTAGGTATTATTTGTTCGTAGTCAAACCACATATGAAATTCAGGGAAGCAGATAATTCTATATCCACAACTTCTAAGTATTATGTTCAGTGTTTTATTTTGTCACTGATTGGACAGTTACGTACTGCCATAAAAATTATGATTATTATTGGGGCGCCTGGGTGGTTCCGTCGGTTAAGTGTCCGACTTCAGCTCAGGTCATGATCTCAGGGTCCGTGAGTTCGAGCCCCGCGTCAGGCTCTGTGCAGACGGCTCAGAGCCTGGAGCCTGCTTTGGATTCTGTGTCTCCCTCTCTCTCTGACCCTCCCCTGTTCATGCTCTGTCTCTCTCTGTCTCAAAAATAAACCTGAAGCAAAAATTTTGAAAAAAAAATTGTGATTATTATGGCCAAGATTATGTCAGAGTTACCAAAGTTCTTTTAAATCGGTGACCTTTAAAGACTTACCGCCTATTTCAGTTTGGAGGTAGAGAGTGAGAAACCTGGTATAGGTTATCTAAGGACCACTTATAAAGCAAACGCTCAAGAGCAGTTTGATTTTTATACTAAGGTGTAAAATTGAAAACCATTATGGAGGGATAGCATTTTGTGTTATTAACCTATGTTTTTCTCCTCTCAATATTTACCGTTTCTTCTCACCCCAATTCCATCAGAGAATTGGCCCTGCGCTCACCGACTCGACAGAGGGATGTGGCTGGGCAGAAAATAGAAATTCCCTGCAATTCTCTCTGCTGATGTGTTTCCAAACCCTAGGTGGTCAAGAAAACGTAGAGCACTTCCAGAACTGGTAAGAGAACCAGGATCAGGACAGAGAACAAAGGTCTTGGACAAAACCACACGGGGAAAAGGGTTTCTCATCAGATCCGAGGCATCTCCTGGTGGGGGCGTGTGGGAGGGACGTGTGAGCACAGAGGGAGGGTGTTTGGCAGGCCCCTGGTGGTACTGCGGGGGCCACAGAATGGCTGTGTGGTATGTGTGGGCACATGGGAGCCAGGCTAACTATCAAAAAGGATTAGGTGCTCCCAGTATGGAAAATTAACAGCCAAGAGCTCTCGGCGGCCATGATGATGGTTATCTTAGTTGTAACTTGGGTGGGCAGGTGGCTCAAATCTCAGGTGGGGATGGCAGGGAAGAGCAGACAGAGGGTAGGATTGGCAGCGAGGGCAGGAGAGGGGCTTGAAGAAAAAGTTCAGTTACAGAGAAGTAGGGGGGTGTAATTTCTTGCCCACCCAAGACTGTGGGGCATGATTTGTATTTGTTTTACAATCTATGTATCTAATACATGAGGGCCGAATGGTATGGTATTCTTTTAAAAAGAGTAAATCAGCAACACACTTATGAAATGGTAGCATTTTAAAAAATGTTTATTTATTCATTTTGAGAGAAGGAGAGCAAGAGTGCACAAGTTGGGGAAGGACACACACACACACAGAGGGGGAGGGGGAGAGGGAGAGGGAGAGAGAGAGAGAGAGGGAGAGGGAGAATATCCCAAGCAGGCTCTGCGCTGCCAGCAGGCCCCCAACCCACTGACATAGCGCTTGATCCCACGAACCGTGAGGTCATTACCTGAGCCCAAATCAAGAGTCAGACGCCTAACCACCTGAGACACCCAGGCGCCCCGAAATAGTAACATTGTTTAGATCCCAGGGCAGTTACAGACTTCTAGGATCCCCAATAAATAGCCATTTCCTTAGGAGACATACATGATTTGAAAAACCAATACACTTGATAAACTACCTGAAAATATGTATCAAGGACATATAAAGGTTAAATAAACATTTTCTTACATTCTTTTTTTTCTTTTAACATTTATTTGTTTTCTGAGAGACAGAGAGAGACACAGCATGAGCAGGGGAGGGGCAGAGAGAGAGAGAGGGAGTCACAGAATCCAAAGCAGGCTCCAGGCTCTGAGCTGTCAGCACAGAGCCTGACGCGGGGCTCGAACTCACCAGCCGTGAGACCGTGACCTGAGCTGAAGTCAGACGCTTAACCAACTGAGCCACGCAGGCGCCCCCGTTTTCTTACATTCTTGTCTTATAAGGTTACGACACCAAGCATGCATGAAAAAATGGCATTAATATTATGAGGAGCAATAAAAATTAAAGACTATTATTTAAACAGCCAGTAACCAATTCTCTCCAGGCTGGTGAAAAGTAAAGGGAAAAAGAAGACTTGCAATTAATTAAATGAAAAAAGCCTTTTTGATTCAAAATGTCATTAGAGTAGCATCTTAAAGTGGCAAACTCTGCTACAATAATCATCCCTCACATTTAAATAGTTTTATAAAATGTTTGTCCACGCACGGTCTGTTTAAATCTTGATAACTGGGGGAAGTGTATAGGTCAGATATATAAACAAATAATTTTAGTAATGATAAGGGCTATGGAGAATAATAATAGGGGAGCTTGGGTGGCTCAGTAGACTATCTGACTTCGGCTCAGGTCACGATCCCACGGTTCATGAGTTCAAGCCCCACGTCGGGCTCTGTGCTGACAAGCTTGGAGCCCACTTTGGACCCTCTGACTTCAGCTCTGTCCCTCTCTTCCTTCCCCTCTCCCATGTGAATGCTGTCTCTGAAATAAATAAGTATTTAAAATATTTTGAAAGAATAATAGAGGGCCAGGGGACTGTATGTGTGTGTTTTGCTATTTTCGTGATCAGAAAAAAAAAAAAAAAAAAAAAAAAAAAAAAAAAAAAAAAGTGACATTTGTGCAGAGAGAGACCTGAGTGGAGCGAGAGGCATACAATGCAGAGACGCAGTGGAAGCATGTTCCAGAAAGGGGAGAGGGAGAATGGGATCAGGATTCCAAAGAAGGGGAGTCAGGGCGTAAAGACATAAATAAGTACGTGGTAGGACACGTGGTCAGAGAGGCATTCAGGAAGAGCATTGTGGGTCAAACGCAGGGTTTTACGTTTTAATCCGAGTATGATCATGAGTCACTGAAGAGCATCAAGGAAGAGCTGAAGTAAGTTTTTAAACATGACCGGGCTGTGATGTGGGTGACAGCGCAGCCAGAACAGAAGCCAAGAGACCCTCACGGCCGTAGACACGAGAGAGGACGGTGGATGCAGCGGTGGGGTGGCCGTGGAGGGGATAACTGTGCTTGCATCTGGCAGGTGGGGGAATGAGCAGAACCAAGGGTGTGAACAGCCGAGGAGGGGGGAGCGCCAATCACTGAGACAGACGACGTTGGAAGGTGGAGGGGCAAACTAAGAATCCCTGTTCGATGAACGTTCAGCTCCTGTCCTCCCGTCTGCATATGAATTCCAGTGCACGTGGGAGAAACACTCCCAGAATCGCCATCGATTTTCAGCCGGTAGGTATGACCTGTCTAGAGAATGACACTTAACTTTGGGGACTAGATGCACGGACCTGCTGTTTCAAGACTTTTCTGCCCGTTCTCTGGAATGTTCTGCAGCTGACTTGCTGATTTGGGGGGTTACTTCCTAAGGGTTCAAAGTCTTCTAACTCTGGTTCCCCTCAGCATGTTTAATGCACCAGCTCACACGGGCTTAATTAACCCTGTGCCAGAGTGATGCTCTCCCAGGAAAGAAGGTTCCCTGCACCTGTTTAAAATTTTAAGCCCCTCAACCTGCACAGAGGAACCTGGATTCATCTCTGATTCCAATTTTCTTTTTTTTTTTTTTTTTTTGCCTTACTGAATATAACTTAAAAAGAAAAAAAAAAAACTATGAAGGGAAATCTAATGTTCCACTTAAACTAAGTGACTTTCCCCTGAAAAGAAGAGAGCAAAGTTTAACCAACTTGTCCTTAAAATAATTCTCCCTTAAAAGATATGCTTAGGCCAAATTTTCCCAAGTTCCAGTCATCAGCTTGTTACCTTCACATTTTGCCATAACCGCACGTCACTTAATATTTTCTTACAATGAACTCACTTCTTTGTACCCGAACGAACCTGTAAGCAGCACAGTTACATCACTATACCACATGGGATTCAGGATTACCTGCCATGACAGCAGGTAATCAATTATATTATTGACTGGGGCTCACTGCTGGTGGGGGTGCTCCCTGTTTGAACAGAGTGACTCTAAAAGAGTCTTCTCATTTGTCTCTAGTTGATTCTGAAAGCTTCTTCTGCTAATATTTGCTCCCGCAAATTTAGAAGCATCATTTGAAATTACAGGAAACATGACGAAGCTGGGCAGGCTTACACCAGCACCTTGTGGGTTTGCCATCATCGTCTTGCAAACTGCTAATGGCCAGGGTATCACAGCGGGGAAACACGAGATGACACCCTCGTCAGGTCAGGGACCTGGAGAAAGAGCTCAATTCATAGTGGAACCCCTTTAAAGATGGATGTTAATATTAGCCTATCTTTGTCTTTACTTAACCAGAGAGGCATGTGCCTGGGGGTGCTCGAAGATCTCTTTCAAACAGAAATAACTCCTCTCAGGGCAAAGGGAACAAAGGGCCCTGTGGACATTGACGGCTATCTTCTCTAGGATCTTAAGTACGATTCCCCAGGACTTCGGTTCTATTGTTTACTTGAGAGATCTTTAGTTAAGACCTCTAGAAATCCGAGTCCCTCTGCAATGCCTAGAACACTTTTGTATTCCTGGTAATTGTGTTGAATGAGTAAAGGTTGACATTTAATGCATTTTAACCAATTCATATTTAGTAAACCTGGCTTGTGTCCTTTTTCTTTTTAGGTGAAACAGACCTTGCTACTTGCTAACGCTGTTCGTTTCCATCCGTTCTTCCAAATCCACCCCAACTCACTTTTCCCTGTGCCGTCTCTGGTGTCTTCGTGTACTCGTAAGACCTAACGTCTGGGCAGATCATTTGACGACAGTGTGATTATCTAGTTGAGTTATCTCTTACACGTTTATATCTTATCTCAAGTGGAATATTCCGACCACATAATGTCTGCTACACATCTGTATCTTACTTTATTCACGAATACTTTCTCGGTACACATTTAAATTGTTTCACACAAATCGGTCCTCGGCTACGGCTTTATAAAGGTACTGCAGAGAAGGCAAAACATAACATTCTGGAGAACTGGACAGTATGCTGGTAATAAGGTAGACTAAATATACAGAGAAACGCCTCCTAGTGTAGAAAACTTCAAGTGACTAGATTAAAAAAAAAATAGATTTAGAAAGCATGTCTGAGCTGCCGGGAGAAAAAGGAAAACACATGGAGGCCAGAAATAAGGAGCAGACACAGAAAAGCACAGCCTAGAGTTGGTGATGCTCCCGGGAATATGGGCTGAATACAAAGGGATATCTATTTTTTAAGTGTTTATTTATTTGAGAGCGCGTGCATGTACGTGTGCACATGTGAGCAGGGGATGGGCAGAGAGGGCGAGAGAGGATCCCAGGCAGGCTCCAGGCGGTCAGCGCAGAGCCTGATGCGGGGCTCGGTCTCACAAACGGTGAGATCATGAGCTGAGCTGAAGTCAAGAGTCAGACGCTTAACAAACTGAGTCAGCCAGGTGCCCCCACAATGGGATATTTTTAAATGTTTTTTTTTAATGAACTACATAATCTAGAGACATACATGTATATGCTTAAACTAAAAGAAAAGGCAAGGAACTTGTTTAAAAAAAGCTCAAAGAAATGATGGCTGTAGAAAATCAAAGGAAAACACACAGGACTCAGAAGTGTTAGTGATGCTCTGTATCGGCAGTGTTCAATCCAGATATAATAGAGCCTAAATTCCAACCACTTGTCCAATTTTCTAGTAACATTTCAAATAAAATTTAAAAAGAATACAATTTATTTTAATAATTTCCTTAAGTCAATACATCCAAAATATTGTCATTTGACATGCAATCAACATAAAGATTACTCATGGGATAATTTACTTTCATTTCTTTTTTTATGTTTATTTATATGGAGACAGAGAAAGAGAGAGAGAGAGAGAGAGCAGAAAGAGGCAGACACAGAGAGAGAGAGAGAATCCCAAGCAGGCTCCGCATTGTCAGTGCAGCACCACGTGGAGCTCGATCTCACGAACCCTGAGACCGTGACCTGAGCCGAAATGAAGAATCAGAGGCTCAACTGGCTGAACCACCAAGGTGCCCCTTATTTTATGATTAAACTGTGCATACTGTATATATTTTTTGTACATCACATTATTTGGGGGTACAAGGGAAATACATTAATATTTACAGCCCGCTTAAAAATGAAAATATTCTTTTCCTCTAAATTCTAGCTGTGTTAATACTGTGTTTCCACCTCCCATCTTTCCTCCCGCTCTCCTCCTCTCTTCTCTCTCCGCTCCCACCCTCTCCCCCTCCTTGTCACATTATCACATCCTTTATGGGATGTGCTTTGTATTACATCTTTGTTTATGCAAGATTCTGACACGTTGATTTCTTGGATCTGCTCTTCCAAAGCTTTCAGAAAAGTTCCTTTTGTTTCGTCGGCACATGCAGACAAATTATCATCAACGAAATATGGGCTTATTTTTACCCAGTAATGGCATGGCTCCAAACAGGCATTCTTGAAAAAAGTAATTTTTTAAACATGATTAAAAGATCACTTTAAAAGCTGAAAAGTGAAAAGCAGCTTCTGTGTGAGCATTTGTGACGATGATGGAAAAGAGTATTTTCAACAGAACACTCTTAAGAGCGAACAGTGTTGGTATATTGAGCATAATAAGAGCCCTTCCTTTATTGCTGGGATCCATTTAGAGTCAGCTTCTGCAAACGCACACGAACAATCCAGATTTGTGAGGGCACACGGGCGGAACCCGAAGCGTAGGAGCAAAAATGGCAGAATGGAATGGACGTTGACCGGGATCTTTGGGATCAGAGGTCAGCAAACTACGGCACAAATCCAGTAAGCTGCCTGATTTTTTGCCTGTTTGTTTGGCACAGGAACTAAGGATACTTTTTTACGTTTAATAAAAGGTTGGGGAAAAAAGGAACAGTATCCTGTGACAGATGAAAATGATATAACATTCAGATTCCGGTGTCCATAAAGTTTAGCGGCACACAGCTGTGTTCTCTCATTCATGTTTGGTCTATGGTGGCTTTGTCCCACGGCCGCAATGGTGAGTAATTGAGGCAGAGATCAGAAAGCCTACGAAACCTAAAATTTTTACGACTTGGTCCTTTAAGCAAACATTGGCCCATTCCTGGTTTACACCACCATTTTGCCCGGACGATGATCAGTTTTCCATACAATGACAAAATAAATAATAGGAGACAAACTTTCTGAACTATGGAAGCCATCATTAGAAAATAATGAGAGAGTGATAATTGAGTGTTACGGGGGTTTATTTTCTAGGCTTATGCCTTGAGCTAATGTCAGGCATCTTGGATTTGCCCAATTCAGGAAAAGGAGAGATGGGACGTGGTCACAGTTCTGCCATTACCTCACCACGTCGATGACCTTGAGAGTGTCAGAGTCTCCGGGAACTTTGGCTGCTCTCTAAAGCAAAAGGGTTAAGTTAGATTATTGCCATGGGCCTCCCTAGTTTTATGACTAATTATGGAAAGAATTCGTTGAGAATTAGTTAAGCAGTCAAAAATAATAGACAGCCAGTGCTGACGTTCACGCCATCAGTTTTGAGCACCGGGCCCTATGTCTGCAGAGGTGGGCAAAACCATAACATGCCTGTTCTAAGTTCACGAGATAATACACGGGGGATCCATTGAGGACACAGCAGGTGCTCACATACAAAACACACCTGCTGTGTTCCACAACAACAATCACAGATGCAGGGACCCCGTTACTCTCGTCAGGGGCCCACAGGGGCTGAGGCAGGCAAAGTCACTGTCTTGACAACAAATGAAGATGTCCCTGCCAAACACCGGGTCCCCGTACGGAATGGATGCGGTCCGCCTGCCTTTTTCCGCTATGTGGATGGAAAGACTGAATTTCAGCCTCTGATTCCAAACATCGTTATTATTTTTCTTTAACTCCAAAGCAATCGCCGGATGAAAAGAAACCGAGTGACCTCCAACCCCTCCAGCAGCTGGCGCTGTATCATCCACAGGAATCATCAAACCACAGACAGCTTCTGAGTGAACCTGGTTACACAAAACAGCTCAGAATAAAGACGTTCTTTTGAACATATAGATACATCCATGAAGAAGAGGATTATTTAAAGTAAGAGTGTCAGGACACAATTTGGGTTTTTTTCCTTGATGTTTTAAGTTTTTCATTATTTACGTTTTAATTTTTTAATGATTATTTTTGAGAGAGAGAGCACGAGCGAGCGAGTGAGCATGCACAGGGGAGGGACAGAGAGAGAGGGAGACACAGAATCTGAAGCTGGCTCCAGGCTCTGAGCTGTCAGCACAGAGCCCAACGCGAGGCTTGAACCCAGGAACCATTCGATCATGACCTGAGCCAAAACCAAGAGTCAGAAGCTTAACCAACTAAGCCACCCAGGTGTCCCTTTTCCTTGATTTTTAATGAATGATGTAATAATCCAAGAGCCAACAGGGCTTAGGAGCACTGCAAGTTCTAAATAAGTAATTTCAGTAAGAACGCATCACCTTAGCAACAACACATCCCAGAATCGTCTGTGATTGACACTGACATAATGTTCTAATAAAATCAGCCAGTTTTTTTTTTTTTTTTTTTTTTTTTTTTTTTGCCGCTCCAATACTCTGGTTGAAGACGGGACAGGAAAATGATTTCTGGGAGATCAATCAATTAAAGTGAAACCTCAGACCAGATCCTGTTCACAGGAAACACATTTGTATTATTTTCACCTGATTTCTACATATACTCATTGATAGACATCCCTCACTATCCCCAAAGCTTCGCTCAAGAAGAAAGTAAGTGAACACGGTAAAGAGTCAAGGACAGTAACAAAGGCTAGACAAGGCCATCTACTTGGAAGAGTCACACAGAAATACTCCCCTCCACCAGACTACTTTCTCCCCACCCTGCATCCCACAAAGAACGTGGAAAATCAGTTTCATTACCAAGCAGCGTTTTCAATCACAGCCCTCAAACTATTCAACATCGGAGTTAAATTTCCCCAGACATTTAATGATTGGTCTACCTCAATATCTGTGTGATGGTCTGACCACTGTTGTGTAGAGAAAGGAAGAGGGAATAGTACCAAATTGGGAAAATGTGTCAAGGAGAAAACACAAGTCCACGCTCCATGGTGTCCAATGCCACGTGCAAAGATTTCCCAAAGTTCAATGCTTACAAAGTAACGTGAAATTAGAAAACCTCCTGAAATTATCTATTGTCATAGGCCTACAGAACTAACAAATACAGCCATGAATTTTCTCAGTATCTTTTTAAAAGCAGTAGATTCAACTAGGAATAACTACAAATAATCACCTAATAAGGAATTGGAAATTCCTCGTTTGTTAAGTCCCAATTTGTCGGTTATAAGCAAATTTTTCTGTCTCTCATGCTGCGTAAGGATATTAAATTATTGCAAAGAAAAAAGCAGTTATGGTATTTTGCATACCAAAGGGCCCTAAAACATTTAACATCCTTATGGTAAACGCAGAGTATAAAAAGAGCAACTTAAAAAAATTATTCACACCACTTTCATTTATAGTAGTGAAATGACTAATTACTCGCCAAGTTCTATTTATAGAGAATTCTCTTCAAGAAGCTCAAAGTATTTTATAGATCTCTCTAATTGATCTTTCCATCTTACAGATGTTAGTTATTTGTAAAACTAGAATTGCCATGGAACAAAAAGTAAAAGCAAAGAGAAGTGAAGTGATAAATCAGCTAAGCAAAGGATAGAGCTTAGAAGACAATTCCATTGTGTTCTGTCTCCTCAGCCATGTTCTACGTTGTTTGTAAAATATATTTGAGGGTAATAGAAAGTAACTGGCAATGCTTGATCCTAACCATTTTGTTAATGTTTGTTTATTTTTGAGAGAGAGAGTGTGAGCAGGGGAGGGGCAGAGAGAGAGGGAGACACAGGATCTGAAGCAGGCTCCCACAAACCACATGACCTGAGCTGAGATCAGGAGTCAGATGCCTAACTGACTGAGCCACACAGGGGACCAATTTTTTTCTTTTTCAATTTAATTTTAAGTAATCTCTACGCCTTACATGGGGCTTGAACTCACAACCTTGAGATCAAGAGTGGCACAGTCTATGGACTGAGCCACCCAGGCATCCCTTCAACAAGTAATTTTAAATACAATTCATGTGGCCCAAACAGATTAGTCAAAATCCAATCTTAACAATAAAAAATTAACAACTTTCACTTTCATATCAATTATAGAACTAAAAGAAATTTTGAGAGATCAAGGATTTCATTAGTTTATTTTCATTCATTCATTTACTTATGTATCAAGTATATTGTGGACCAGGCAATGTTCTAGGCACTGTAGTTACAATAATCAGCAAAATAAACACAGTCCTCATACACACTGAGCTTGTGATTACAATCTCATGAAAGTAGTTTCAGTTAAAATAACCTCTCCCCAGGGCGCCAGGGGGGCTCAGTCGGTTAAGCGTCCGACTTTGGCTCAGGTCATGATCTCACAGTTTGTGAGTTTGAGCCCCGCGTCGGGCTCTGTGCTGACAGCTCAGAGCCTGGAGCCTACTTCGGATTCTGTGTCTCCCTCTCTCTCTGCCCTTTACCCACTCACACTCTGTCTCTCTCTCTCTCAAAGATGAACAAACATTAGAAAAAAAATAATAATCTCCCCCCCAAAATAACCTTCCCTAATTTTATTATGTCTAACCAAGATTCCACCCTTTCCATAAGTAATTCATCCCAACGTTAACAGCGTGTAACAGACAGAAACTCCTTCCATATCTGACATGAATCTTCCATTCTCTAATTCAGTTCTTCTTGCTGGACATTCCAGGGACACAAAGATCATTCATATGACTCTACAGTATTATTTAATTTTTCCCCAACGTCCTCTCCTCCAAATACCAGGTTTCCTCTAATTATCCGTGAGTTTCTAGATAACCTGGAGTTTTCCTTGGCTTTCCGTCCTATCGCAGTGATGTGTTGATCTAAAGATATTTGCAATGTACGCATGCATCAGGCACTATACTAGACCCTGACATTGTAACTGATTACAGCAGACTGGTCCTGCTCATCTCATGTGAAATTTAAACTGGTGTAGTAATTGTTTCTCCCTTGTTGACAAAACAGAGATGAGCTCATGCTTATGTTTAAATGTAAACTCTCCTATTCATTGTTCTATAGTCATTTAACTATATGTTCTATTTTAATACATATACTACATAAAATATAATGAATTGCATATATAAAAACATTCACCATATATACAATGATCTATACCCAGATACAGATCTACAGCAATAGATAACATGTCACTAATAACTACATTTACGTTAACCAAGATACTCGATCCTTTAAGTACAAAAGATTTTATCACCAGATGCTGACTGAAATGTCCCTTATCAGAACTTGTGATATTAGATGTCATTTGACTTCTCTGGATCTCAATGAATCATCTGTAAAAGCAGTTAGTACCTCACAGGTTTGTTGTAAAAAATTAAATGAGATCACTAAGTACTAAGTGCCTAGGACAGGGCAGAAAGACAGTAAATGTTAAGTGTTCTTTCTTTTTCTCTGTGGGGAGAAGACCGCAGCCAACGGAGAGCTCACGCAGTCACTGAGTCACCTGGGTCAGATTTCTGCTAGTTTTGCTGATGCACACAGAACTTCCCAGGCTCAGGGAAAAAAATAAAAGAAATATCGGGGTTATTTTAAGATAGCTGGTTTGGCTGTTCCTGTATCAACAATGACAACAGGTATGGGAAACTTTGGGGGGATGAGATCATACTTTAGAGTTTAGGAAGCATATAATGAGATGCCTGAGGATTCAAGTTAATAAGAGAACGAGCCGCCCTCCACTCTCATGAGTGAAAGTACCACTTGGAAAGAATTTCATTGGAATTATTTTTCATTTTATATGAAACGACACTGAATAATGCAAAGTTGTGTCCCAATAAATCTAAGTAATGGGACCCAGATTTTCCTCTTTTGTTTTTCTCAGCTTCTCTCCAAATGTAAGAAAGTTCTTAGATTTGTGGAAAGAGAAAATAGAATAGAATAAAACAGTCAGTTTTCAGTCCTGGCTCTGCCATTTACTAACTGTGATACCAGGCAGATTATTCCAACTGTTTGAGCCCTGTCTCTATAAAATATGGAAAATGTATACCTTACGCATAAGGTAACTGAAAGGGTTAAATGAGAGTATACACAAAGCATTCAACACTAGGCTCATGGTCTCTTCTCCTTCCCTTAATACTATTTATTTAGAACAAGTGTCACATCTCAAATGCATTGTTAAATACAGCCTATTACCAACCTAGCTCAGTGTTTTAAGCTGAATGGCTCAACTTCTTCCATATAATATTACTATCAGAATAATAATAAAGGTTTGGTTTTACATATTTTCCAGGCTTCCTGAATTATGGAGCACATGACTTCCTTTCCCATAAAGACTAACTTAAGCAAGTTCTTATTTTGAACAATGAAGCCAGATGAAAATACATTTCCTTTTCAATCGTTACAGCCAAGAATAATAGCCGAACCATGAGAAATTTCAAAGAGCTAATTACTTTGTTTGGCAACCCATCATCCTTGACCAGCCTTTATAATTATGAGGGATGTAGAATTAATAAGCCAATATGTCATTCATTTTTTGACACACAAATAAAATTTAAGGGATGCTGACAGCTACATTTTCCATTTGCCATCATTTCTAATCCACTCCCAAAGTATTTTTCGTTTCTATTTCCTCTTCTGCATTTTATGCTCACTGCCCTAGTTTGCATCCTCATTATCTTCTGCCTGTGCACCAACTTCAGGGACTTTATTATTTTTTTTTCAACATCTCAGCATCAATGCTCAACCTCCCCAATCTGTTTTGGTCTTTTTGGTTTTTGTTTTTAGGTTGCTGCTAGGAGAGCAAACTTTCTAAAAGACAACTCAGGCCATGCCAGATGTTGTCTGGCGGTTCAGAGGGATTCTGTAGATTTACACCTGGATGTCAGTGTTCCGGAACGCAAGGAGCCAAGGCCCAGAAGACAAGGGAAGCAGAGAGAAGCAAGCTGGGCCTGGCTAGTCGGAGTCATTGGAGAATTCCTCAGGGAAGCACCTGGCAGAAAATGGCAGGTAAAGGGGAAAAATTAGCGAGGCACTAGGCAGGTTCCCAATTTGGGGAAAACAGAAACCCAAACTTAGGGCCTGCTAAGTAGGAGGCACCCTGGGGAACATGCCAGACATTCCCCTGAGATTCGAACAGGCTGCACCCTAAGAAAGGTGAGGCAGAAATACAGCAGTTTTTACAAAAATGAAAACCCAGGCTTGCATCGGCTCAGTCTCTAACTAGGTTAGATTGACCCACTCTATCTCAAACAACCTTCCAGATGAAAGTGCAAATCCTCTGTGAAGGAAGAAAAGATTAACCAGAACTTCTTGCAATGTTTCCATATATGATGGTTAAAAGTCAATAAAATGGTATCAGGCATGCAGCAAACAGCCCAAGTGAAAAAATAAATCCTAGGAACAGAGCTGTGGGTGGGGCTGGATAGGAGAGTTATGAGACAGAAACTTTAAAAAACTGTAATTAGCAGTTCAAGAAAACAGAGAAAGGGGCACCTGGGTGGCTCAGTTGGTTAAGCGCCTGACTCTTGATTTCGGCTCAGATCATGGTCTCGTGGTTCGAAGGACCGAGCCCCACATCAGGCTCTGCACTGACAGTGTGGAGCCTACTTGGGATTCTGTCTCCCTTTCTCTCTGCCTCTCCCCTGCTTGCACTCTGTCTCTCTCTCAAAATAAATAAAAAGTAAAAACCTAAAAAAAAAAAAAAAAGAAAACAGAGAACAAGGCCTACAAAGTCCGTGCCACCCGACCTGTCCTTGATCCCATTCGGGTCTCGTCCAGCTCAGTGAATGGCACCGCCCTCTGACCAGGAGAAACCCTAGCAGGCATTTTTGCCTCCTCTCTTTCCTTCAGGCCCCAAATCTAATCTCGAGTGTCCATTCTCTAAAGTCTGCTTCTCTCTTCCCCACTGGCCCTGCCCTACATCACCATCATCTCTTAGCCAGGGTCTTGGGAGAGCCGCCTATGGTCCTGAATCTATTCTTGCTGCCTTAATACCTATTCCTCCCACATCCACCAGATGGGATTCCTGAAGTTGGACCATGCTACTCTTCTACGTAACAAGCTCCAACAGCATCCCATTTCTACTAAGAATAAAACTCAAACGGTGGCCTGCAAGGGTCTACATGGTTTGGCCCCGTCCTCATAGTTCCGTTTCAGTGGTTCTCAGCCAGAGGTGACCGTACCAGAGGCCGTACCAGAGATGCCCCGGTGGTCACACTGGGAGTGGAAGGAGGCTACTGGTATCTAGTGGGGAGAGGCCAGGCGCACTTCTAAACATACTCTCATCTGGAAGAGATCTCCTTACAACAAAGAATTACACAACCCCAAACCCCACCCTTGCTCAGGTTGAAGAAACCTCATCTCATAGGACAGTGTGTCAATAGTCACGTTATTCTAGGCCATCTGCTTTCTCTTCCTTCTTAGAACAAACCCAACCCACGCCGACCTCTGGGCCTCCTGAACCTGCAACTCCCTTCCAGAATCCTGTTCCTTTGGATCTCGCCTCTTGCACCATTCCGGTCCTGGTTCATACAACGTCTCTTCAGAGATACCTTCTGTGATTGTCTCTTTCAAAACACACTCCTCTGCTGCCTTCAACTGTTCCTTCCACAGCTGTTTCCTGAACCCACAACTTCTTTATGTGCATTTGTCTACTGTCTCCCTCCCCCACTAACATGTAACCTCAACCAGTGCATGGTCCCTGCTCCAGGGTCTGTTCCCAGGGTCTCAAATGGAACTGAGCTCGTAAGACACAGTCAACATCTACTCGTTGAATAATTACCAAGTCAACGTAGGTCTTCACGGACTTGGCAAAACTGGCAGTTAAATTGTACCAGGTCAGTCAGGCCCTGGTCTGCACCCAGGGGATTTTCATTCTTCTGGATGTTTCTCCTTCTTATTCTCCTGGATGTTTCTCCTTCTTCTTTAAGCTTCTCAGAGTTCAGCGTCATTGGAACCCGGTTGTGTCCTCCACCATGTATTTATGGAGTATTCGTTACAGCAAAGAACTGTTCTGGGCCTAACACGATGCTATAGGTGGTACCTTCCAATTCAACACAGGAGGAGACAGATAAGGACGTGTCAGCGGAGTTCTTGAAGTGATACAGCCAGTCACCGTGACACAGGCAAATAAATAAGAATTTCACTATAGCCACGAATTTCATGCACATAAACTGTTTTTATTTGCATTTTTAAGGTTGAATGCGACTAGGACTTTACCAGGATATCAGCGTGATTTTCCTATCAGGTACAACCACTAATGATATCGCACGGACGCGTGGATATGCCACGATTCGTCCGTTCTACAGATTGTTGCAGACGTTGCCCATTTCTACAAACCTTTTCCTTCTCCACTGACAAAAAATGGCCCACCCAAAATTTAAAGACGACTTAGGTCTACTAGAAGTGGACACGAGTATCAGTAGTCCCAAAAAGGTCTCTGAGTGTCTTGTGAACACAACAAAATTGCTTATTGCCTAGTTTATCTTCTGCAGTGGTTAATGTAATACCAACACTTTAGATATGCCTTATGTAAGATGTACATAATTGTGCAAAGTTATTCCTTGTCTTTCTTATTAGTATATGAATGCATTTTTTCCAGTTGTTCTCATGGGGAGGAGGGGGGGTGCAATTTTTACCCCTGGAGAAACCTTTGGTTGTCAGAGTTGGGGACAGGGTAATACTGACAGCTGGTGGGTAGAGGCCCGAAGCTGCTAAACATCTTACACTGTAAGACACTCCCCCCCTCCAAAAAGAATTATCCAGCCAAAAACACAAAGAGTGCTGAGGTTTAGTGCTTAGGTTTATCCCTAAGTCCAAAGGCTTAGACTTAAATCCCTAAATACATTTCTACCAACTAGAATTTTGAGCCCGTTTTCTGAAGCTTGACAACCTGGGGGTCCTCTTCTCCTTTGTGACCTGTGACCCCTGACCAACCCTTCCCAAGACAGACCAGAGTCACGTGGATTTTAAATCTGCGCAGGCAAGCCATCCTTCCTGTGACTGACTTCCGCAAATGGGTAGCAACTGGGTTTTCAGTAGCGGCCGTCTTGCCACACTTACTCAGACGTTTTGCGGATGTGAACTGGGCTCCTCTTTGGACACTATAGGACGGATTCACCAAGAAGAGTACATCCACCATGCTTTGCCTGTAAGGTTTGGAACCTTCTCCTGGCTTTCTCGGAACTGAAAAGAGGCTAGCAAATGTTGTACTTGGACAGTGACTCTCAGAATCACACATAGTTTTAACTTTTTGTGATCAACTTTTTTCTAGGAACTTTTTAGAAGCCTAACGCTTATACCAAAAGGCACATGTAAGTATATGTCTCCAGAAAGTCCTCAACGCCAAACACAGTAATGTAACCACCACCCAGACCCAGAAACAGGAAACCAGACAGGATGAGGCAAGTCCCTTCTGTGTCCCTCATAGTACCCGCCCCCACCTGCCTTCCCAAAAGTGACTCCTTTAGGACTGCCACACCACAGGTTAGCTTCACCGACCTCAGTCCTTTTAAATGGAATCGGCATACATTACTTTCTGAATGACTTTTTCACTCAACACTGTAGTCTTGAGCCCCTCTGTGACATTGGGCTCAGTAATAATTCATTTATATTCATTGCTGTACAGTATCCCAATGTATAAATATGGCACTATTCTACCACCATCGATGGACATTCGAATTGTTTCCGGTTTATGTCTATGATAAACAGAGATTCTTTAAATGTTCTCATCTATCATCTGTGGGGTATCTGTGTGTGTGTGTGTGTGTGTGTGTGTGTGTGTGTGTGTGTGTGCACATACCCACACGCACATTTCTGTCAGTACATATTTAGTTTTAGTAGATACTGCCAAATGGTTTTTAAAATGTAACAGTCCCAGGAGCGATGTATCCACATCCCCATTTCCTCACCATCACTTAGCATTGCTGGTCTTTTTCCATAGCTATTGTGGTGCTACTGATACTTCATTACTATTTTAATTTGTACTCGCCTGATGACTAATAATGTTAATGTTTTCATATGTTTGCTTCATATTTCACATGTTTACTGACTATTTGGATATCCTTAAATTTTTTTTTTTTATAAAAGTTTTATTTTACTTTTTGAGAGACAGAGAGAGACAGATTGTGAGTAGGGGAAAGGCAGAGAGAGAAGGAGACACAGAATCCAAAGCAGGTTTCAGGCTCTGAGCTGTCAGCACAGAGTGCAATGGGGGGCTCGAACCCATGAACCATGAGATCATGACCTCGGCCAAGTCAGACACCCAACTGACCGAGCCACCCAGGCGCCCCTGGGTATCTTTTTTTAATAAGATATTTATTCAAGTCCTTTGCTCTTTTGTATTAGGTTATCCCTCTCTTACAGTCTTCTAGGTCTCTATTTATATATTCCAGATGGGAGTCTTTTGAAGAAAATAAGAGGCTCAAATATGAGCTTTTCTCACTTCCTGGGTTGTCTTTTTGCTTAGTTATGACTTTGGATGAATAGAAATTCTTAATGTTAATGTAGTCCAATTTATTGGTCTTTCCTCAAATTGTGTTTTCAATCTGTAAAATCCAGTGAAAATAGCCGGGCATTACAAACTCCCCTGACTTGACTCTTGGGGCACCTGTTAATGATGCTTTCAAGGCTGCACCCCATACCCGGCCTGATTTTATGTGTCAGAAGTGCCGTAATTTCTAAGTCTACCAACATCTCATGTCCAAATGACGAGGGAGCGGGGGGCAAGCTGAGGACAGAGTACAGGCTAACGGCACACCCCTGCCCCCTTCCCCCCCATCATGTCCCATGGAATATGTGTGATGTTCCTTGGACACTCCCGGCTACCCAAGAACAAAGGAAAGGGGTTTAAGTGCTTGCCATGGTGATGTGCGGAACTGAGGCAAACAAAAATTAAATTCCCTTACTGCCTACAGTCCAGCAATAAGTCCTTGAAACAGGCAGGGTGGCCTCCTTTCTAGGAACTCGGCTGCCTCGGTGATGACACTTTGCTAGGGGCAAAAGGGAACCTTGGTTTAACATTATCCCAAACTCAAGGACCCTGTAGGTCTACTACTTCCTTTGTCTCAACGGCCCTAAGATACAGGCTGGCCATCATACTTCAAGCTTATGGCCCCCCTGATATACATCTGAAGAGTCTCATGACTGAGGTTTTATTAAACAGGAATAAATGGTGTTTCCCTAGCAACAGCTAGCCCCTCAAGATGCTGGGAACCTTGGGGCGCCTGGGTGGCTCAGTGGGTTAAGCGTCCGACTTCAGCTCATGTCACGATCTCGTGGTCCGTGAGTTCGAGCCCCGCGTCGGGCTCTGGGCTGATGGCTCAGAGCCTGGAGCCTGTTTCAGATTCTGTGTCTCCCTCTCTCTGCCCCTCCCCCATTCATGCTCTGTCTCTCTCTGTCTCAAAAATAAACATTAAAATAAAATTAAAAAAAAAACATGCTGGGAACCTTGCTTCCAAAATACCTTAGAGACTTATTCTATCCCTGATCCCCTCCCAACCCCAGGGTGTATCATAAATTACCAGTCACAACACCAGTATAGCTCTTCCTGCCCACGAGACCGGTCCCCATGCTTTAATAAAATCACCTTTTTGCACGAAAGACATCTTCAAGAATTCTTTCTTGGCCATTGGCTCCAGACCACCCAATATCACCCCAAAACTTCATCACAAAGACTATATTGTTATACCCCAGTAGTATCCCTCAACTTCCTCTTAACCCCTATGAAGGAAAAGCTTCAACATTTCTGTCAATGACAGTACAATAAAGGCAAAAGCGTGTAATACTTTAACTCCTTTATTTTCTAGTGGCATATTCCTGGGGATACATGCATGCGATGGTTATTTACTAACACCTTCTCTGATCATATAAACAAAAGTATCTTGACTGCAACACAGGAAACGTAATACTACTGTACTTGAACGTGCAATGCCAAAATTTGGTAACTCAAGTCATTTCCTAGAGAACATAATTAAAGCTGCAGAGATTAAAATTGTACAGCAAAGTCAAGAGATCGATGCGCCAGAAGTTAGGTACCCACATCATTGTTGGTAAGTGAAGGCTCACAAGGCAAAATTCCTCCATCGTACAAATGGGGTAATGCATCAAGTGTAGCTGCTTATACCCACAAGCACATACTTTCAGCCACTTTTTATCAATGTGTTATTGTTTTCTGTAACGATCTGCTTATCTGAGTAATTGTCTTCCTTAGGCTGGTGCGGATCTCTTGTTATGTTACCCGTCTCAGACAATTTTGTTGTCCTTATCATCTTCCGTCCGAGTGTAATCTGTATACACTCACACACTCTTCCTACACCTGCAAGAGACTTCCACGTTAAGTCTGTCTCTGATTACATTACAGAAAGAGACCTTAACTATGTTCCTTTAATAATGCTATTAACTGGTAACTGTAGATTTCCCTCTTACAAAGCTGTATTTTAATTATTATTTATTACAAGCTGCATGTTACCACTGGAACCAGCACATAAACAATTTGGAGATTACCATACACAATGAAATCATAAACCCCGAGTGTTCTATTAAATTACACTGAAGAGCAGCAGCAAGTTCTTTTCTTGTTTTCCAAACTGGACAGTCTCAGCAGATGGGAGCTCAGAGAATTCTATAGCAAAGTCCACCAGAAGCTTGGCAAATTAAACGGGGGACAAAAATGCCTTGGACCCCAGTCTGGGTGTGTGTTAACGGAACCCCCCCAAGGAGCTTCCTATGGGATGTGAGAATTTCTAAAATGGCTGGTAAAGATTTTTCTTTCCTGGATAATGCGTGTAGGAGTCTCAAAATATGATCTCTGCCTCTTGTTTTTTTTTACACAAGACACACCCAAGTCCTTTCCAACAGAGAGGCTGCATATTTGAAAGAAGGAAAAACAGGCAACCTTTACAACATTACCAAATTTACATTTTAAAGCCCCTTGTAAGCCCCAGGAGGGCTTTTACTTCTTTCCATAAAAGCAAACGGATTATCTTGCACATTTGCTTTTCAAGTAAAGTGCAACAAAATGGTGATGGGTGTTACCATTTCTATCCTTAGAGCAAAGACAAAAGATCAACATCTGCCCTGACTTGGTAAATTTCCCTCATTGAAACTCACAGATGCTGAGCTATGGGTGGCTGACGACGCCCCCTCTGCCTTGACTACCTCAGTCACTTAGTGAGGTGCTTGTTCCAAGGTCTGAACTATTTAGAAAATCGGAGACTCCCACATAGAGGCAGACATAGCCTCAAAGTATAGCAAGATACCGTGTGGCACTACAGTTGGTAGGAAATAAAGGGAAAGAGGCAGTTTTGGAGTTGGGTTCTTGATACGGCATAATTTGCCCCATTCGGATTTCAGAAATGGTCTTTCCCAGATAGGGGAGGCAAGCTCTACTTTCCGTCTGAGCAGAAAAGGCTATTTCCTATTACTAAGCTTAACTCTAATGGCATTTAAAATAAAAGTTCATCTTCCCACAGATTCAGACTTCTTTCCCTGGGGTCCCCTTTTGAAAGATGCAGAGTTACGGTTTTGACTTGGCATTTCCCTGGGTCTTTTTTTCTTCAGTGTCATTATTGCAAATGTGGTGTTTTGTTAATGGCTGATGAAGGGTGTGAGAAGACCGAGTCCTGGAGGTACCCACACCCACCAGCTCCTGGGTTTCCCACGTCCACTCCTGCCAGCAAGACTGTGCCTCACTGCTGAACCCGACCTCAGTGTTTATTTATTGGGGCTCCTGGTGCCGTTAGACAATTCACGTTCAGAAGAGGACAAGACCAATGGAACAGACCTCGTCATGAAAGAAATGAGAAGAGGTGTCTAGGTCAACGGCAACATACATTCTGGCCATAACACGGTTTCATCAAAATGTGACCATCAATAATCCATCTAAAATTACGAAGCTTCAGACTTGACGTAGCCCATGGTCAGTGTGTGTGTGTGCACGTGTGTGTGAGGAAGAGAGACAAAGAGACTGAGAGACTGCGAGAAAGCGACAGAGTGTGAGCGCCCCGCTGACCGTGACATGATGTAGCTTCGGAGATCATCTGACCAAACTTCCTCTACCTTTAGCCACTGCACGACACTCAGGAAGTCACTCTGTCTGACCTCAGTTTTCTCATGTGGACACAATATCCTTCATCTCACACAGTTATGAGAATTAGATAAAACAACGTATCTGACGGTGTCTGATACCTGGAGAGAATTCCCATGTTAGTTGCCATTCTCTAAACAAAATAAAGAAGTCTCCCATTTGGCCGGAGTAGTCAAGTTATCAGATTACCGAGTGATTCTATTTAGGTATGTAGTAGACGTCAGTTGAGATTATGGAGTTGGTCTTAAAAAACAGAAAGGTGGGAGTAGACAAAGAGAAATCAGGGGTATCCCTGGGGAGTGTGGTTCAAATTCCAGAGTTACCACACAGAGGATTCAGATTCTGCAAACAAGTATTTTTCCCCATTCTCCATTTTGCTCTGTGCTCCCAGGAGTTTATTTTATAATTGAGTCAGATCTAAGAACATAGTTATTTATACACAGTTCAAAATATAATCATCCAATGTAAAACAGGTTTATATAAACATTTCCAGAAACCATGCCTGTGAATGTCATATGCACGGCATTATTGCCACAGAGCACCCAGAGTTCCCTGCATGAGACAGAATTATAACAATTCATCAGTTTTTGTTTCCCCAAGAATTAACATTCCAAAGGCACTGCAACTCATCCTGGCAAAAGGCATCTTCATTTACTTCGACTTGTTTTCAAAAAAAAAAAAAGAGGGAAACAGACAGTAGTGAACGATGGAAGGATTCAGAGGTTGATAGCTGGAGCCTTTCTAAGTGAAGGCATTCGGCATCTGTTCGTTATATTACTGATGAAAAACGTGAGGACTCCAACATGAACGCACCAGTCCTAACTTCAACAAGCGCACGTCGGTTGCCGTGTGCTTTGGAGACACTTCCCTGCGGTGTGGAGATACACGTACGGGCACTCACCAGGAAGCATGACGTACATAGAGGTGCACATGTCTGCATCATGTATGTATCGTGTAAGTACTCATATGCATACATGGATGTACACAGTCCTGTCTCTCCACCCATCCATTTGCCAACCTGTCTACTATACTTGCAGTCAAAAGACTCCAAGCCTCAACTCTCTCTTTCTTATGAGCTCCCGACTAGGACTAGACTAATCTCTACAAGGGCACCGTGGAGATTACTCTAGTTGGGAGTTCGTAAGAGCTGGTGTTAATAGAGGTCATAACTGGGAACACTATCCTCAGTCCTCACTGTTTTGTCCTTTGCACCTAGCAAAACTTCCAAGTAACTGTCCAGTAAATGCTTCTTGAATGAATGAACAAGAAATATATATTTTTTTAAGTTTATTAATTTATTTGGACAGAAATAGAGTAAGCAGGGGAGGGGCAGAGGATCCAAAGCAGGATCCGCGCTGGAGCACAGAACCTGACACGGGGCACGAACTCATTAACCGTGAGATCAGGGCCTGAGCCAAAACCAAGAGTTGGAGGCTTAATCAACAGCCATGCAGGTGCCCCACTGAAGTGAGTAAGTCTTAAGATAAGAATTCCTCTTTGTATAGGGCATCAGTAATTACTGTCTGATTCACTGGAATACTATTTGGAACGAGAGAAAAGGCTTACAGTTTGGGGCATTAGCATCTTTCTCTAACAGATGCTTAGGGAGGTTTAGGGACGTACAGCAAAATAGACGGCAGGGAGTGAAGTTAGCACAAGTAACAGCTTTAGTATAAATTATAAGATAATTTTCTCCTAATTACAGTGTGGAGCGACAGAACTAGAAACCTAAAGCACCTTAAGGAATCTCTGTGGGTTTGTTCAGGATGAATGAGCAAAGGACAGTTTTTCTCCAGGACGCATCACGTTTGCAAACGCAGCACCGGGAAAGGAAGGCAAAGTAACTAACTGGGCGACAACAGAGAGCAGAGACATTCTTACTAGAGTACAGGTCACCCCATGGAAGCCCATCCTGTATCTTGGCCTCACTGCGGCCAAATGGCAAATGCCCTGAAAGCACATCCCACACCTTCTACCCCGAGCCTCAGCACCAGCATCACCCAGCACAGCACTTGGCCCTCAACAGTCTCCAAGAGCATGTCGATAGACTGCAAAGGACAGCCACCCTTCGGCCTTCAGTCTGAACACTAGGATTTCCCATCGTCTGGCTGTGTGCACAGGACTTAAACCTTGCCTCTGGTGTCCTCGTTTATAAATGGAGATGAAGCCACCTTCCTACAAAGAGGGTATGAGACAGCACAGAGAAAAGCCCAGGATGGTGTGCTGTCCGTTTGACATCAGTGCATCTCAGGACGCCGACGACCACCTCCCTTCCATTTGCCCGAGTTTATCCTCACAACTGTCTCTGCACACACGCTTAGAGCACAGAGCCTGATGTGTAGGAATTAAAACAGCGAGAGTGAACTTACGTGATGAAATCGAGATTGAATGTGCGTCCCAGATTTCTTCCATAGTGATTTCCTCGTGTATCTCACTCAAAAATTAATCACCTCTTAGCTAGTGCGAGTCCTGTCAACTGAGGTATAGGTCTAAAATATTTACTTAGCCTAATATATACCCATACGTATTTATCTTTTCCTTGGTGTTACTGGGTTTCTTTAATGATTGTGTCAATCAGGGCTTATTGTGAGACTATTCCAATACGCTGTTTGAAATAACTATTCAAACCCTCACAATGTTGTGAAGGAGTCACCAGCTGTAACATTACTAATGAATATTAATGTTCTTTTATATTTGGCTGGCACTGACATAATAGCATTGTCATGTAGCATCGACAATTTTAACTAGGGTACCCTGGAAAGTCATTTAAAATCTGAAATGCCCTCTAGATTACATTTTGTGGTCAACACACAGCCATGAAGTCAGCTGTGATCAATATAGCTTATAGTAATACCATTGGAATAATGTCATAATAAAATGGGATTTAAGAACAACTCATTTCCTTCAATTGCATCCACTTTTATACAAGGTAGATTAAATGTCTTCTAATTTGCTTAGTTTGGGTAAAGAGATCTGTAAGAACAAATTTCATTGCTTTTCAATCACATTGAATAAAAAGAACAGAATTGGATGGGAATGAAGAGAGCTAAAACAATAGCAGTATTTAAGGATGGAGAGAGTTTTCTGCCTTTTGGGAAAGAGTATAAGAAGAATTTATATCTATTGGCCAGATCTACAAAAGTGACCTGATCGTTCAGATGTGGCAAAATATTTAAGGCTTAAAAAAAAAAAGCCACTCTCCCAAGACAAAACATGACTGCTTTAGATATGTTTTCAAAGCGATCTTTGGTGTTACATGTCTATCCATCAAAATTAATAAACTGAAGCACATATCCTCTGACATCTTGTCATTAATGCATGGGGTAGTTGTGTTCCTGTTCAAGGTTCTTTCCAGTTAAGTAACTGAAATTACTAACTATCCATTTATTTATTTATTATTTTTTTAAGTTTATTTCTTTATTTTAAGAGAGAGAGAGGCAGAGAGAGAAGGAGAGAGAGAATCCCACGCAGGCTCCACACTGTCAGCACAGAGCCCAATCTGGGGCTTGAACTCACAAACTCTGAGATCATGACCTGGACTGAAACCAAGAGTCAGATGCTTCACCAGCTAAGCCACCCAGGCTCCCCCTGGAATTACTTTTTACATCAACCTGGGAATCTCTATTTCCTATGGCACGTGTATATTCTTATACATCAAGAGGGGAATGAAACCTAATGATACATAGGTATACTGTGTGGCAATGACTCCTCTTGTGAACCATTTATACTAAAAATATCAGCTTTCTTGAGCATTAACTATTTGCCAGGTCCTAATTAAATGCTCTAGATGTCCTCAGTGTAGCTCTATGGGGCAGCTCCCATCACTGTCTCCATTTTACGGACAGGGAAATATGAGGTCAGGTGGCAAACAGAGCTGGGATAGGAGTCGTGCCCTTTTCATTTTATTTTTTTATATGATGTTTTTTATTTTTGAGGGGAGGAGGGGCAGAGAGACTGAGAGAGAGAGAGAGAGAGAGAGAGAGAGAGAGAGATGCAGAATCCAAAGCAGGCTCCCGTCTCCTAGCTGTCAGCACAGAGCCTGACATGGGGCTCAAACTCATGAACCACAAGATCATGACCTGAGCTGAAGTTGGATGCTCAACCCACGGAGCCACCCAGGTGCCCCTCCTCACAGCCCTTTCACTTAGCCATTAAACTACTATTTCCCAATAGCGTGGTAGTCATCATTCCTGGTTTTAGACATTAAAGCACTTAAGTTTAAAATATTAAGTTTATAACTGTTAACCCTTTTTAATTTCCTGAATCGGAAAGAGGAGGATGGAAACGAATGGCCAAGAATGGGCTGCAGGCCACCGATGTAGGACCCTCAACAGGAGCAATGATCAGGGAGATGAACTTGCACGGCATCCCTGAAGGAGCCCCACCCTTCCTTCCTCCAAGACCTTCCCTCTGGCATCAGTCTGGCTACTTCAGTCTTTCGGGTGAGGGGTGGGGAGTGGATTTATGCTGAGGCAACCTTTTACTCTGCACCAGGCCTCTCGTGACCTGTGGAAGGAGAAGTCCATCATAAATCTGCTATAAAAGTTCCATCAGAGGGGCACCTGGGCGGCTCAGTTGGTTAAGCATCCGACTCGATTTCGGCTCAAGTCATAACCTATTTGTGGGTTTGAGCCCTGCATCTGGCTCTGCACTGACAGCATGGAGCCTGCTTGGGATTCTCTTTCTCCCTCTGTCTCTGCCCCCACCCTCCTCATGCTCTCTCTCTCTCTCTGTCTCTCAAAATATATAAACATTAAATATATGTATATGTGTTAAAAAGTTCAGTCAGAGTCATAGGGAGTGATATTTACTGACAAGGTCTTTAACCTCAGCTGAGGACTATCTACCTCTGAAACACCATAGTCTTGATTCCAAGCAAACCAGCCACAGATGAGTTTTTCAGTAGCTAGGACACTGTTAAGGTAAAGAAAAGGCAGAATAAACGCAATAATTACAAGCACACAAACAAGAATTACCATACAGGTGTTATCTCCAGTGATCATATCATTTAGCCAAATGCATCTACTTGGTGAATGGGAAAAGACTGGAAAACTCTCCTTAGCTCTGTTCTGAATGCACTCAACATGCTTGGGGCATCAAGAGATCTGGGCCAGTTAATCTGATTGTTTGGACCTTTAAAATCCAGGAGAAACATAAAACTGTACCTGGGGACACCTCTTCCTTATCCCAAGAGGCTCCATCTTATAATAAAACATCTTTCTCTTGTTCGGTCCTTTTCTTTCTTCTGGCATTCGAACAGCAAGATAAGCACTGGAAATATTTCTACTAAATATGGGTGATAGGATCTCAAATCTAAGTTTGGAAGTGTTTGTTTAAAATCCCCAAGCATTTCGGGGTGCCTGGGTGGCTCAGTCAGGTTAGGTGTCAGACTTCAGCTCAGGTCATGATCTCACGGCTCATGGGTTTGGGCCCCGTGTCTGACTGCACACTGATGGTGCAGAGCCTGCTTGGGATTCTGTCTCTCTGCCCCTCCCCAACTCATGCTTTCTCTAGCTCTCTCTCAAAAATAGATAAGCTTCAACAAAATCCCTAAGCATTTCTAAATGACTGATTTCCTCTCGGTTAGCCACCATTTTACAGTCAACACTAAAAAGCACACAGCTCTTCTTCAGGGGCTTCACAAACATTTCTTGCTTGATAATATTTTCATCCATATGTGCAAGAGGTCAAGGGTTAGGGGACAAATAGGGTCTCCAGGTGATAACCAGGTCCACCTGTATTTTTTTTTTCCTAATAGCCACATGAGAACAAAGCCCAGGATCAGATGATTCTAAGGCTGGCTAAGGAGTTAGCCAATGTCTTGTTATTGATTAGCACATTAGGACTTGGGACAGGTTCAGAGACTCATGTAAACTATGGCCCATTAGTCATGGGACAGATGTAACAGTGCAGCTGTCCTGAGCATATGCTATGACCAGGCTCTCATTTGCCCCAAAACATGCAAACAAGGCTCTTCAATAAGGCTTTTTTTTTTTTTTTGAAATGCTATCTCCAAAATTATCTCATTAAAGTTTCACAAGATGAGTGGGCCTCACGGTGCATATTCTGCTTTTGTTTTTGTTTTCTTATTCTTCTTCATTTTACATCGAAAGGGAAGGGACTGAAAGAAGAAGAAATCCAGGGTTCTATGGGAGCAGTGTTGGGGGGGGACGGTGGTGTCAGAGTCAGGGTGGAAAAGAACATTCAGGAAAAGTGCTCAGCCTAGAACAGGGCCGGGTAATTCTCACTTCCCCTCCCCCTAGAAGAGGACACAACAACACAGTAAGACCCACACGTGATTTGCTAGAAGCTAAAGATTCTAGAAACAGATTGAAAAAGAATGGGGGGCAGCTGAATTGTGGAGCTCCCTTCTCTAAAAATCCATTTCTGTCTCAGAGGGGAATTTCTATCTATTGGATTTCAAATGCACCCATCTATGAAAAACAGAAATATGTGTATAATCTTGAGGCTGATTTATGAGCCAGGCGGCAGGGGGCTGGAAATCAGCAAACCTAGCATAGTCGTTTAGACTGCCAGTTGAAGGAGGACGACTCAGATTCACAATTCGGTACTCATCTCTAGACTTGACTAATCATTGCAAATTGCATAAAACATCTGCTGTCGATAACTCAGTAAAACATTTTATAGATCACACGCATGATTTCACCGATGATCAGAACAACTGTGGGACTTAAATGGTGTCATTACTCCCATTCTACGGATGAAGAAATTAAAGCTCCGAGAGACCTCATGTGATTCACCCAAGGTCACACCGCCACCAAATTATGAAGATGAAACAGATTTCAGCTCTTCCAACCCCAAATACTGCACAATTTCCAAACCCTAGGGAATTGGTGCAAAAGAGTATAGGTATATCAACACAAATGTCTCCCTTGTATCAGCAAAGAGCTCAAGATATATACTCGACAATGGCAGAAAAATACTATCTTCATGTATAGGCTGGGTGAGTTTCAAATGGCAACTCTGTGCTTCTCAGAGCTCGCACTTGGCAAAACTAAGCACAACAGGCCAATGCTTGCGTGCCTCTACGTGTGTTTGCCTGGCACTAGGGATAGGAATCTTCTGACTGGCCTGGATCACTAGCCTACACCCTTCTAGTACCTGACATTACTGGTCTGCAGAATGAAGCCAGAGATCCCTGAGAATATGGCCACTCAACTCAATCTAATGAAGTTAGAGCAACCAGGTCTGGGTACAGATTCATTCATTCCCAAAATGGACTCAGACAAGGAATACTCTACAGCCTAGAAGAGAAGTCAAGCCCATAAATCGTTTATGTTCATTCTGTTTGTCTTAAGAGTCACAAAATACTGAGGATCTGATAAAGTCTATGACTCTTATAAAAGTACACGTGATAGCAAAAGCTGCATAAAATCTCTAGGAACTTACGGAGCGGCAAAGCCTACCTCTGGATACCTCCTTATTCAAGAAACACATTTTTGCTGTAAAGGAAAAAAAAAATCGTGCCCATATTTGCTCAAGATACAGTAACTTTGTACAGATGCCTATGAAGAGCCAAAACTTAGGAAACGGAACTAAAATTGGGTGAATCACCTTCCACATAAAGAGTCCTCTGTTCCGCAATCTTAGGTAAAGAATGGGACTTTTGTCAAAGAGCTAATAGCAGGTCAGTTCCGGATGAATGCCAAGCCTTTTTGTCAAATACCAAGCACTATGTAAGCTATCCTGAAAATTTCACTCAACTGGGAAATGACAAAGAGCCGGCACAAACACGGTGACAATAGGAATGAACAAAGCAGAGATTCATAGAGAAGCACAGGAAGAGAAATCCTGAATGTGAACACGAGGCTTCCGTCAGCAAGACCCCACGGTCGCTACGGTGGAAGGTGGTCCACGGGAACCTGGATCCTGGGGAAGCAAAGCAGCACAATACACGCACAGATCTCTTCCCAGGAGGTAGGGTGAGCCACCTTGAAGGATGTTCAGACCTCTCACAACACTGTCCGCTTCGATAAAGCTCATGCAGATCCTGAAGACCTCCAAGCGAACCTATTGTTAGGAGAAGCTGCTACCACAATCCAGTTTATGATATCTGAGCCTAATTTTTGGATGCTTAAACTATATTTACTGCACATCTCAGGGCTTTCTATACCTTGACTCTCAATCCAAGTGATTAACAAACACAAAATGTGCTCAGGAAAAGACCGCATGCGAAGGGTGGTTACAGGAGATTTCTACAGAGCGGCATCACATAGCGGAGATGGCATTCAGGAGGCACAGCCGGAAATACGGACCTTTATTCAAATCTCACCTGTTACCGGCAGTGCAGACGGGTTTGATTTCCGAGATGATGTCAAGAGAAAGTCAATACTGAAGAAAAAATACACCTGAATACATAGTCTCTAAGTGGCCAGGAAACAGAAAACAAACAAGCAAAAATGGCATGAGCAGTAAATGCAGTAACTGCTAACTCTGATGGAAGCTAGTAAATAAAAAATCATTAGCACGTTAAAAAATTTTTTCAATGTTTTATTTATTTTTGAGAGAGAGGCAGAGCGCTGGCAGGGGAGGGGCAGGGAGAGAGAGGGAGACACAGAATCCGAAGCAGACTCCAGGCTCCGAGCCGTCAGCACAGAGCCGGATGCGTGGCTTGAGCTCACGAACCGCGAGATCATGACCTGAGGTGAAGTCGGACGCTTAACCGACCAGGCCACCTCGGTGCCCCTCATTAGCACATTTTTATTTTTTTTTTATTTTTATTTTTTATTATTATTTTTTTTTAATTTTTTTTTCAACGTTTTTTTTTTTTTTTTTTTTTTAATTTTATTTTTGGGACAGAGAGAGACAGAGCATGAACGGGGGAGGGGCAGAGAGAGAGGGAGACACAGAATCGGAAACAGGCTCCAGGCTCCGAGCCGTCAGCCCAGAGCCTGACGCGGGGCTCGAACTCACGGACCGCGAGATCGTGACCTGGCTGAAGTCGGACGCTTAACCGACTGCGCCACCCAGGCGCCCCAGCACATTTTTAATAAGGAATACAATGAAAAGGAAAAACAGCTATTCCATGCATCCAAAATCATGCATACTACCAAAATTTCAGGAGAAATTATTCAACTTGCACTAATGAGCTTACTTTCCTGCTGACCATTTTCACACTCAAAAGCAATAACGGAAACCGTGGACAAGTGAATTTGGCCCCTATGTCAAAGTGAGATAATTACATGAAATTGCATGGTAATTCCATCAGATAATTTAAAATCCAATTATAATACACAAAATATCTTTCTTTCCCCAAGTGCCTCTCATCTAAATCTTTCTTATCTTATGTTGTGATTACTACACCGGAAGGCTTTGAAAGTGCCTTCCAGTTAATTCTCACAGATCCTAAGCTGATCCCAAGTACTGGCTGCATGCACACTCCTCTTTACGGTCACAGGATCCTTTATTCACATGCCCTGTGCCAGCTGACCCCACCACTCGGGTGACGGAAGACCGGACAAGGGGTGGGCACCCGACGCAGACCCGTCCACAGGCTGCTGGTCTATCACTCAGGCTGACCTCAAGGGCATCTGGCGAGCCAATCATTTGTCCTTGAAGTTTTAATGAGAGGCGGGATCAGCAGGTGGCAAAAGGGCACTGAGAGTACCTGCATCTGCGTGCACACACCCAACAGTAGTTATCATGACATCAATGATGAGACAGAGGTAAGGGAAGCCTTGGTGACAGGGTCCAAAAAAAAAAAAAAAAAAAAGCAAAGGTTAAAAGGATGACAGTAAAATAGTCAAATAGGTGAAGGGGAGTAAGCAGTACAAACTTTCAGTTATAAAATAAATCAGACAGGAGGATGGAAAGCACAGCAGGGGGAATGTGGTCAATACTATCATAATACTATCATACTACAGGGTGATGGATGGTAACTACATTATACAATGTACAGAGTTGTCCACTCGCTATGTTGTACCCCAGAAACCAATAGAACACTGTATGTCAACCGTACCTTTATAAAAAATTTTTAATGTTATTTTGAGAGAGAGACAGGTAGAGAGAGCACGAGCAGGGGAGGGGCACAAAGAGAGGGAGAGAGAGAGAGCATCCCAAGCAGGCTCTGTACCATCAGCGCAAAACGCGACGGGAGGCTCAGTCCCACGAACCGTGAGATCATGACCTGAGCCGAAACCAAGAGTCGCACGCTTCACCGACTGAGCCACGAGGTGCCCCAGCTACACTTTAAATTGAAAAGAAGAGTGGCCAATGAGGATCTACCGCCAAACCAGGCAAGGAGACCACGCCTTGGTAAGGCGTGAACACATCGTGTAAGGCATTCAAGTGTTCCACGAGCCTTGGGCTAAGTGATTATCACTACAATTTGAAATGCTATTCCAATCCCCAGGAGCCCAGGGCAGGTGGAAGGTAGGACCATTCCCTGCCTTCTGCCTTAATGACTTGTCCACATAACAAGTGTGATTAAAGACTAGTGATTAAAGTCTTTTAATCACCATTTAATCACCAGACCAGAATTCTGACATATAATGAAGTCCACCCTTTAATCAAAGGCAAGTTAATACGGGAATGTATTAGTCTTGAGTAAAATTGCGTAAACTTAGGCTCCACGGTATATTGAACATAGTAACCAGTTTCCATGGTTTACGTTCCATGAAGAACTCTTCACACACGAAATGGTCAAGCAGCAAGAAACAAACAAAAAATGTCAAGTTCTTATGACAGTTGGAAATATTACAGGAATAAAATGGTGAGGCAGCAAGAAAACCTGTCCCCACAACACCTAACTATATATTCAGGTTTTCATTTTCCCTCTTTCTATCATGTAAAAATAGGGGTATCTTTTCAAATGTTGTCATTCCAACGCTGATAAAGTCCCACAGGCATAGACTTTGTCCAGAGTGTTAAGATTTCTAGTTAAAATTTAGGGAGTGTTTATTTGGGGCCAGGGTCTGCACCAATGGCTTTTTGCAGTTTTGTTGAACTCTTACAGGTAACATGGCGTTCTAGCAGCGTCTCCATTTCACAGAGGAAGAAACTGAGGGCCAGAGGTCAACAACGTCTCCAGGGTCTCACAATTTGTGGTTGTGCAGCCAGGATTAGAACCCAGGCCTCAAGGTCCTACTCCAAAGTCAGGACTCTATTGGGACAGGCCCTATCACCTTCAGGGTAATAGCACATGGAGGTGTGGTCTGGGTATTGCACTAACGGGTCTAACCCAGGGAGCACGGAGCGATTTGAAACCCACTGTTCTGCAGACCTCGTGCCCTGAAGCAGGTCTGCATCAGCCTGGAAGGGGCAGTGCCTTGTTCTCCGCACAAATATGCATCGGTCGATACGTCCAGAAAGATGCCTTCTTCTGTTTCACCCACGGTGAGACAGCTCCATGTGGGCTGCTATCTGCTTCCCTCTCCTTGAAGGACAGCCAAGCATCTCTGCCCACTGACTGCACTGAGCCCTTCCCTTCTCAGAGCTCTGTGCTGGCTCCCAAAGGAAAACCTCCCTGGACTTATGTGTATTTGGGTTGTCTTACATCAAACAGGGCTGCCTCGCCTGCAAAAGCATATAAAATCATTGTTGCGATATTGTTAATTAACTACTGATCACTGACTGTCCCTTTTAAAAGAACTTTGTGGAATACGATGGCGGCTGCCTTTCTCTAACACAGGTGGGGTTAGCCCTGTAGGGGAAAAAAGCCTTATTCTTCCCGTATGTGTACTGATATTATATGTAATAAATATCAGATATCATATATATTATATATCATATATTATGCTATATGTATTATATGTTACATATTATCTATTTTCATGTTATATATTGTATATATTACATAGTCATATACACTATGTAATATATACATGTTTATGTGTGTATATATACATTTTTTATTATATATAATAAATAAAAATAAACAAACCTGGAGGAACAGCCTTAAGAAAATAAAGATCTGGGTCAGTCTTAGCACCTTCATTACTTCCTGTGCTTTCTTGACTGGTGAATACACTTAATAATTCAACAAAACACTTGCAGGGACAAGAGGACCTACTAGACTTCACTTCACCCATATAACATACTTGCCGTTTCACCAGGGCCTGCAAGACACCGTTCACCAATTTCAAGCGCTCAAGCGCAACATTAAACATTCGGCTACCGTCAATCTGTGACAGATAGTGTGCCTCTTGTAGAACTTCCGGAGGAACAACTCTACTTCTGTTAGACCTGAGCCTCATCACATTATTCCATTTGAAATTACATCGTAACGTTTAAATAATGGCTCCGTATTGTCTTCCTGTGGTTATTTTAAAAGTCAACGCTAAGTAGTTCTGTATTTTCTCAAAGTCTATAAACTAGGGCGTCTTTGAAGTGGCCAGATAATTTGGACTTTGGGTTCATTAAAATTAGGAACTGTCTTAATCATCCGCGTGCCCTTTGTTCTCAGCACAGCACTGAGCGCCTACTAGGCCTTCCAAATATCTGCTGAACTGTAAAGAACCATCCCAAGGACCAAAACTCTCAGCTTCCTACTGCTTAAACCAAGTCCTTCAAGTCCCGGAATGGCTCACCCACACCGTCCAGAACCAGATTCAAGAGGTAAGAAGATTAAGTGGATGTCTACTGATTCTGCTTGAGGCTTATCAGATGCATTCACGTATAGCCTAGAACCCGGGGACTTTTGTTTTTTTCCTATAATGTTTTCCTTAATGTAACTGAAAGAGTCGCATGAATTCATGAGAGCCAGATATTGATTCTTCTCTAAACTGTAAGCCCCATGGGAGCTGGATCCCATTCCAAGCCCTAAGTCAGTATTTCTACAGAGAATATAGGCCCCTCGTGTGGGGAACAAAGACAAAAGAAAACAAAATTAAACTTCCGTACGACTCACAGCCCACTGACAAGTCCTTGAGACAGTCTGAGTGACCTTCCTCTAGGACCTCAGCTGCCTCCATGCTGCCACTTTGCTGAGGACCAAGGGCAATCAGGTTATCATTAGCCCGACCTCCAGGATCCTGTAAGTCTCCTTTAACATATAAAAATTCCTATGGAAACTTCCTTTATCTCTACTCCCCAAATATACGTTGGCAACCGTCCTCCAAGCCTATGGCCCCTGATGTACTTCTGAAGGGTCTCATGACTGAGGCATTACTAAGCAGGAATCAATGACCTGTTCCTAACAGCAGCTAGTCCCTCAAGGTCCTGAAAACCTGGCTTCCAAATTCCTTAGAGGCTTCTGCCATCCCTGACCCTTTCCCCCACTTGAAGGCATATAATCATTCACTCCTCACGACCCCAGGGCAGCTCTTTCTGCCCACGGGTCCCGTCCCTGTGCTTTCAAAAAACCACCTTGTTGCACCCAAGACGTCTCAAGAATTCTTCCTTGACCATTTGCTCCAAACACCAACATTTTCATCTCGGCCTCTACCCAGTCTCTAGCACATCTTGCTCTCTTGCTCTGCTCTCCCAGAAACATCACCCCTCCACACACACAATAAACAAGTCCTTGATTCACACCCACCTTTATAACGATCATTTCTTTGGGAAGTCTCTCATTATTATCACGGTGCCATGACTCTCTCTCTCATCATCACACATCACGGTTGTAGTTTTACATTAAAAAGTCTGATTGCCATTACTTTTCCTTTCTCCCGCTAGTCTAGAAGCTGCACGAGGACATTTTTTTCTCACTGCTGTAACTTCAGCACCTCATGCGGTACCTGAAACAGAGCAGGTGCTCAGGATTTATGAAATGCCAGAATGGACGACTCATTGGAACAGCGTTGAGTACCCGCAGGGTTGTTAGGGCAACAAATCTGAAGAGGGAAGAAAATTATTATTTTGAAGTCAACTATAGATGTGAGATAAGAATTACTTATGAATCTAAGATCATACTCGGACGGTCCACGTGAAACCTTTTATTTCACCAATAATGAAACTAAAGAGAGGTGAATTGACTTTATGTAGTCATCACAACCAGTGGCCGTGGACTTGGGCCTGAAACTCAGATCTCTCCCTCAAATGCTCTTTTAAGAACATGTTTTCAAATACAAGCAAATGGCCCACTGTGATGAAAAACAATAGCTCCATTTAACTCCGTTGACCTCACTTCGCCAAAAATAGACAGGAATCAGTCGAGACTGAAGGGCACATTGAATTCCAGTTGAAATGAAAAGAGCTTATTTCTGGAAAGAGCCTAGAGTTAGGACATCTACATATTTGTTACGAAACAACAACCCAGAATGTGGCTCCAAAGTAAATGACAAAACTGGGAAGAAGTTAATAGGGTTTTATAACTCCACGGCACACAGTCAGCACTCAAAAAATGACCCTTATAATTGTGAGCATGATTACCAATCACAGCACTTGTAGAAAACAGACGACTTGGGTAAAGATCGTCGTCATCAATGGTCTGAACACAGAGGTATTTCTGGTAAAGGCTGACTCTGTGAGCACTCTGGGGCCAAAAACTCACATCCTCTCGAGCCCAGGGGACCAAATGCTTTCTGCTTCTCGATTGTGCCAAAAGGACAGCTGGTTCTGTGCACATTGCCATTAAGAGAATAGGGCCCAAGGGGGACTTGAAAACTCTTCACAGACGACTGAGACTAACGGTCTTCTGTTCCCTATAAAGCTGATCACACGCTTCTGTAGATTCACCCGCAGTGACACGTTCAACAGAGTCTACCCCAGAACTATTCTGTCTGCAACCCAATTACCCATAATCCCAGAGTGGCTCTGATTTCATTTCTCAGAATATCAGTTATTTGCCTCTGATCTGATCATATGAAGAAACGCCTAGAAAGTAAGCTCCTACCCTGGCCCAGATGACACACATCTATTTGGTCAGTCTTGAGATGAAATTTCACCAGGGCAGAGAACACTTAGAGCATTGCCAGTCCCAAGAGAGGAGGATCACCTTCTGCATCCTCCTGCGTTCTATCGGCGCACCTCAGGTACCCAATGAAACAAGACGTACTGTTCCACGACGTACCACACACTGTCACAGTAGACACTCACGCAGATTGACAAAAACAAATGTAAAGTACCTCAGACCTAACTGAAAAATGCATCAAGCCTTCATTTTCACAAAAGTGTGTTCTATAAATGCATTTTTCCAAATTTGATCACACTGGCCACACGTACTCTGAATGGGGTACGCAAAATAGCAACTATCCTGCATCGTACCTCCAACGCTTTTAAGACAAAGCCATTACTTTTCCTTCTATATTTCATGTTGGCCGAAGTACGTGATCTTAAGCTAGCTAAATATATCTTTAGTATCTCACCGAGAACACTTTTACAACCCTGCTAAAGTCTCACATCCATGTTTTGACTTTCTTTTTATTATAAAGGTAAGTCAGGGCATTTTTGAAAGAATCAGCACTTAACATTTTATAGCTCGGGCATGTGATAGCCCTACTGGGAGTGGAGATAATAATAATATATAAGTTAGTCCTTTCTTCAGTGTTGAAATATTTGGATCCCATTTCCTCACTACTTTCATAAACCTCATGATAACATCTTCCCTTGATGTTAATGCCCTAGTTGGAAAGAGATCTTTCCTCATGAATTAATCCAAATTTGAAATGAGGCTGTAAAAAAAAAAATCCTAGAATTAGTATTCAAGTTCAAAGTCAATATAAAAGATGCAGACACAACATCTGTACATTCTGTGGACTTGAACATTTGATTTGAATTTGGTAAGACAAATAAAAAAAATCTTCACCTACACTCATAAAGTAGTAGCCTGACTTTTGGCAAAATGGACAGTACATCTTTCCAAGTGATCTAGGAGTAAAACCTGTGTCACATCGCCTGATGTCTCAAGAGTAATGGGAAACCCTCATCTGCTTATTCTTCCCTTATTCTTACAAATAGCTTCACAGAAGTAAAGTTGTATTAGAAAAATGAAACCTGTAATTTTTTTCTAATCGCAAACACCATTAATAGAAACATATTGAAGGCACATATCATCTTGAAGTCTCCTGGGTTTAGACTTTAGAAAGCAAACACATCAGGGGCACCCGGGTGGCTCAGTCGGTTGAGCGTCCAACTCTGGGTTTTGGCTCAGGTCACAATCCTACGGTTCAAGGGATCGAGCCCTGCATGGGATACTCTCTCTCCTTCTCTCTCTGCCCCTCCCCCTGTGTGCTCTCTCCCTCTCTCTCTCTCTCAAAAATAAACATTAAAAAACTATATAAATAAAAAGCAAACACGCTGGGTAAGCGCTGAATCACGCATCATGATTCAAATGTAGGTTCTTAGTCCGGTTCACTATCAAGTACGTTACAGTTGGCGATTACCATCTTTGTTTGCCTGGCAATATTTACCACCCTCACTTGTTCTGGACCGTTCGTTATAGGTCCCTGCTTCTCTACTCTTACCAGAGCGGTGAGAGGCAAACCGTCTTATTTCAACTCTGGGTTAAGTGTCTCTGTGTTAAGTTTAAGACTCCTCTAGTAACTCATCGATACGACTAATGGGTTTCTCTGCTGAAAGGTGGTTTTACCAATAGTTAACAGACTCTGACAATATGCAACCATTTATTTGAAAAAGAGTTCCTTTCTACTCTTGCTGTATTAACTATTTAGAAGACGCTACGCAGAAAAATGTATCCTATCAGGAGGAAATAGAGCAATGGGTTTTCAACAATTCTAATTTTTCTGTGTTGCCATCTAAGACTAAATCAAAGCAAAGACAAGACAAGTTTAAACTCTGACAAAAATCTACCATGCGAACTGGCATCCATTCCAACAAGCTGCTTTGGAGTTGGTGGTCGTGTCTAAGAACCAGGAACCTAGAGACCCTGTAAATGTGAGTTAGGTCTCCAGAGGTTTGTTTCAAAATACGTGGAAAGAACTTATAGTCTTCTAACTGGGTCATTCACTTAACTATTGATTGAGCAAAGGGTGACATATGTTATATTAGAATTTGAAGTCTAGTGGGTAAGACAGGTAGGGCAAAAATAATAACGGAATGTCCACCACGGTCTTTGGCAGTGAAGCCACCAATTTTGAGTTTTGTGGCTTTGAGGGATGCTTCTTAAATTCTGCCCACGCAGCTCCGTTTATGCTAGAGAAACATACCCAGATCCAGGAGGAAGAAAACAAGGGGGACTTCTTCATCCTTAACTTTAATTTTTCCCCCAAATCAAAACTTATATGTCACATACATAAAAATACAGAGTTATTGTGGGGAGGACATTTAATACCTAGAGGATTTCTTTATTCTTTATCCCTGTTGCCTACAGCAGTCAAAACCAGTAACTTTCTTTATCTTTGAAACATGAGCGGCTGTCTGATCAAAGTTGTTTGTCTGCCTTATTATCATCATTTCATCTTTATAGAAGGCAATAGTGACAACAACAAAAAACAAGATTTTAACTAATCTTAGTCCTTTTGAATTTCCCTGGGTTCTTTTGATATCCCCATCAACTGAGTTCTTTCATAGAAGCAAAAATCCTAGGCTCTTAGAGCAGCTCTGGAGTGGGGGAAGACACCCAGAGCCCACGGTGGAAACCACAGGGCAAAGAGTGAGAAGCAAGAGTGGTTAAGAATGGTCAAAAGTTTTAGAACGAAGAGGGATCAAGCAGGGCACTTCAAAACTCGAGGCATTTGATGGATTAGTAATGTTATGACCTAATTTTATTTATTTTTATTAAATTTTTTAAATGTTTATTTATTTTTGAGACACAGAGAGAGACAGCATGAACAGGGAAGGGGCAGAGAGAGAGGGACACATAGAAGATGAAGCAGGCTCCAGGCTCTGAGCTGTCAGCACAGAGCCCGATGCGGGGCCTGAACTCACAAACTGTGAGATCATGACCTAAGCCGATGTGGGACACTCAACCGACTGAGCCACCCAAGCGCCCTGACCTAATTTTATTTTTAAAAAGCAGAAAAAAAACTTATTTTTATGATACAAACTATGAAGAAGTTTGGTTTATGGGAGTTGTCATAATCTAACTCTGCAGCGGGGACATATAGAAGCTTGCGGACAAAGAAAAGATTTGGTAAACCGTATTTACCAAATTTAAGTATTTTTTCTCACCAGCTTTTATTGACTTTCACTTATATACTCCCATAATAAAGTTCAGTGATGTACTTTTAAAGCAAATTCAAAATACGGTTTACTTACATAATGCTGTTCAAGAACAAACACATAAAATTTGTCTGCTAGGTTACTATCAGAGCATCAAGAGAAACACACGGAAGACAAAACCGTGGAGCAAAGGGTCTATGGCAATTCTGAACTGATGTTCAATAACATCCAGGAGCAGCTAAGGCCCTCTAAGAGCCAAACTAAGTCTATTTATTCTCCTTTACTAAACTGCATTGAATTTCCTATGACTCTCACTGGCACCACCAGTTTTCGAACAAAAAAATCCTAACTCCTTTATTCTCTCGAAGCACAACGGATCAAGTAATACGTTTGTGTCTATTCTGTCAACAGCTAAAAAGATTCAGCCAACAGCTACAAAATATTGTGTGGTGACAGAACTGGGGGAGGGGCGCCTGGGTGGCTCCGTCTGTTGAGCGTCCGACTTCGGCTCAGGTCATGATCTCGCTGCTCCCGAGTTCAAGCCTCGCGTCGGGCTCTGTGCTGACAGCTCGGAGCCTGGAGCCTGCTTCGGATTCTGTCTCTGTCTCTCTGCCCCTCTCCTGCTCGCTCACTCTCTAATATAAAATGAAAACACACAGACATACATAAATAACCAACCAACCAAACTGGGGCAAATAATCACTATACGGAGTACAACATCTGGCCTGCACAGCATCACAGTAATGGTGGTGACCTATTTCAGGAAGCCCTAACCGTGCAATTAGAAATGATTAGTCTGCTCCTTACATCTAATTAACTTCGTCACCTTATGCACAGACCACACCTTAAATTCTCAACTTGGCAGAAATCCACGTTGGGTCAAGTAAATTTGGTTTTTAATCTGGAAAATAAGATAAACAATATTTGCGAATCCCATTTCGGAACACAGTTTTTAAAAACCAACCTGATGGCTTGTTTCAGTGTGTAAGGGGAGTGGTGACAGAAAGAAGGCCAGGACACGGGTCCGTAACTAACGATCAACCTGTGTTCTAAGGCGTCAACAGGATATCACCACGCTAAAGTCTCCCAAGGCTGGCTAAATAAGACTGGGCAACACTTTTAGAAAGAAAATAAAAAGATAATAGGTTCCTCAAGAGAAACAGGCTTCTTTTTTAAACCACGGAATCATTTTTGAGTACAATTCCACGGCATTAAGCACATTCGTAATATGCTGCAACCAACACCTGTTGTCAGAACTTCCTCTGGGGCGCCTGGGTGCCTCAGTCGGTTGAGTGTCCGACTTCGGCTCAGGTCATGATCTCACGGTCTGTGAGTTCGAGCCCCGCGTCGGGCTCTGTGCTGACAGCTCAGAGCCTGGAGCCCGCTTCGGATTCTGTGTCTCCCTCTCTCTCTCCCCCTCCCCTGCTCACGCTCCGTCTCTCTCTGTCTCAAAAATAAATAAAAACATTAAAAAAAAAAAAAAAAGAACTTCCTCATCTTCCCAAATCGAAAGTTTGCATCCACGAAACTATTAAACTCCCCGTTATTCCCCACCCCCCCAGCAAACCACTGTTCTACTTTCTGTCTCTGTGAACGCTCCTGTGCTGGGTACCTCATGGCATGCTAAAGATTCACCCAGGTTGTAATACGTATCAGCATTAGCAGGGTGCCTTGAAAATAAACCAAAAGCCAGAATGAGATCTTCTTTTCTTTCACTGAGCAGGCAGTGCACCAGGAGAACTTTATCTCAAAGTGGTGCAATTGTCAGAAATTAGAAAGGATTTCGTATAGACATTTTTAAAGAAGAAAATGAAGAGATAATAGAATAAATAGATTCTTTTTAAAAAAAAACTGATGGCTCAAAAATTAATGGATTTATGTAACAACCATAAATTTGACCACATTCTCTGTTCAAGTTAATTAAAAGATCAAATAATCTTCTTTTATTTATTTTGAGACAGACGTCTGTCACCTACAATCATCATAGAGCATTCATGAAAATTTCCATTCAAAATTCATTCAAACTGAATGGTGCCCTAAAACTACTCTAAACTGTACATCTGATCATATAGCTTCTGTTTAATGTTTTAGAAGTTCAAGTATCTCTTGAGGAAAACATTCGACTATATTCACACTGTTAGAAGTATATTAAGGCTTACGACTCTTTAAATTCATCCATTTGATCTTCTTTACTGCCTGCATATTTCCTTCTCTTTTATTTAGCCAATTAAAGCCAAATGGTATAATTAAAATAGTATCACAAAAGACTGTATTTACCTAGCACAAAAGGAAGTTTAAAAGTGGCCCCTTCATGATTTACTTGATTACTTTAGAAAGCTAAGTGGGCTCATTTAGACACCATAACCATATTTTCAGTGATGATTTCCTAGATCAACTGCAAATGATCATTTGGCCATGTATTGAAACAGAGTCTCAATACTGGGTCTTTAAGTGTGCATTATTTGGTTATATTAATTAGATTAGTATTTTTTCTAAGAAATTTTAAAAGAATCTAATAAAGACACCTTACAAGTTGGCACCTGCCTCTCCAAACATGAAAGGGACTTCTCGAAGGAGAGTTTTACTCAACATGGTCCACTGACCTCATCTATCCATCTCAAAACTTCTTAGAACTAGCACTCATATGGATAGAGATATTCAAATAAGTTCCTTTCCTTCAATTCTTAAGCACATACATATCATGGTTGAGCTAAATGTGGCCAAGAGATAAACTGACCTAACCTAGATCAGAGAATGGCAGACATAGGAGTTGAACTGAAACTGAGGCTTTTACAGTGTCTGGAATCCTAACATGGTGGTTCTTTTCCCAGCAAAATCACTGTTTTGACTCTATGTTCATGAGGAAGGAGTAGGTGCTGAGAGGAAAAAAGGAAACAAAATGGGAAGATTTCTCTATGAGGTAGTCTAAATCAACACCCTAACCTAAAACCTGGAAGTTAACAAAGTATTTGCTACAATCCATTGTCTGTGATGTCAAGAGCACGTGATTTGGAAAGGCTTTCAAATTTTGCAATCTGATTGTACCTTTCACCTAACCCCCACTGAATTGTCTGCGCTTTCTCAGAGATGAAAAACACTGCTAATTTATTAAGAAAGTAATATAACATGCCATCAGCTACACAACCTCGTTTTCTAGCATTTAGAGGCAGCTGACAAAGTACTGAGAACCTGAAGGCCCAAGTAGTGGTTACATTGATGCTCAGAACCATCTCAAAATCCTTGAATAAGTCACTGTCTTTCTCAAGCTGTTTTTTTTTTTTAAATATTGAAAACGGGTTTGATAAGCTTTGTGGCTTCTTTCAAATTTTATACCATTACTTTTTAATCATGGTAAATGTTACTAGTTTTACCAGCATTCCTTTGCTCAAATCCGTACTCTTCAAACATCCCACCAAAGTTTCTGAGAGCAGAGGAGAGTGAACTCTACCCCTGGATGGTCGGGCACGTCTCAAAGCAGTTAGAAAGCTATCTTTATGTCTATCACTTTATCTTAAAACCTATCCTTCATACGTTACTACTAAAATATCTATGTGTGATACAAAAACCTCCCCCCAAACCATCAACGAAAATAGGGAACTCAAGGGGATCCATCAGACTTAACCGTGCGACTTCATGACTCTCTTACACGTGTGCATCTTTGAAATCATTGAGAAGGATTCCCATGATGCCTTGTCATCACACTGTGCTTTTTGAGGACCAGTTTCCTACGTCCCTAAGAGCTGACTGGAGCCGATAGGTTATATACTATAATGGACAAGGGCAAGGGTTTGGGTCAGTGCTTGGGTTCAAATTCTAGGTCAAACGCTTATGGTGAGCGTCGTTTTGGGCAAGTCACTTTGTATCTGTGTGCCTCAGTTTCCTCATCTTGAAAATAATAGAGTAGGCCTCACCTCTTAGGTTGTTGTATTATATGACTTAATATGTGGGACATTTCTTACAGCAGTGCCTGCAACACAGAAAACGTTATGTACGCATAAGCCATGGTTATCGTTACTATGGTCTTTGAAAATTCACACTTGCTGGCCCCGAAAAATCAAGAAAATCGGCTGATCCCAGTATTCTCTCTGCCCCCCGCCCCACTTCCTATTCCAACAATGCTGTGGGAATTGAGAGAAGTTTTCACAAAGTTAAACCACACTCGTCAGTCAAAACACACACTAAAAGTACTAAGCTTACTAACTTAAGGTCTCGTAGACAGTTGAAAGGAATAAAGAGAGATTTCAGAATCCATATTAAGGAATATAAAAGTAAAAGTAAATCGTGATTGAGAACTATCATGGTTTTTTTTACTGAAAATGTTTTGATTTTGTTATTTCTCTTGGAGGCCAAAATCGGGTGACTCTTTCAATGAGACAAATTAATCTTTGATCAGATCTAGGACACTTGGTCTCCATACCATATCGGAATTCATTCAGTGTCAATTTCTGTGCAACCTGTCATCCTGATCTGCTCAAATATGAAGAAGCTGTTTTCCATTCCTGAGACAGAAAATTCAATAAAATGATCCAGAAGTATTTGGCTTATAATTTAAACAGCAACGCCGTGGAAGTAATTCTAACCACTTTATCTCAAAAACAGACTTTATTTTCTTCCATGAAATAACTGCAAACACATATTCTGGACTAGTTTATCAAGTGGGAGGTTTATGATTTCTGACTAGTTTATGAAATAGGGTGTTTACTATTTCTGAGTTGTAAGAGTAATTTCTGGTCAAGAAAATTCCAAAAATAAGGAAGTAATGTCAAATATTTGAATCACCAATAATTTCACCCGTAGTTAACATGTTGGCGCATGTATGTTATATTTAATATGTTATGTTTGCTACATTTAATACATTACAATGGCATACTGATCTAAAGTATATTTTCATATATTTATATAAATGACATGTTCATCTAAAATATATACAACATTTGAATAGATGCCAGATACTATCTTTATCATTACTTTTTTTTCCTCTTTAAATATTTCTGAAAAGCATCTGCACACACATTTCTTTGCTGAATCTCAGATTATTTTCATAGTCTAGGAGCCTAGAAGTGGAGCGACTCAATCAGATGGTATAGATAGCTTTATGCTTCTGTCTAGATTAAAACAAAACAAGACAAAAAAAACCCCAAAAACCCAAAAAACAAAAAACCCCAGCTCAGTTGCTTTTGAAAAACGCTATGAACCAATCATGTAGAAGAAAGCATAGGTCTCTGCACCTGTAGCAACAGCCACAAAAGCTCTTTTTCAGAGTAATTTATGAAAATGGGCAGTACTTTCCTTGACTTTCTTTTTGGACTGTTCAGAAGCTTGAATACTCTCAGTTACTTATTAGAAGTGGCAGGTTGGTTAGCCTCTTTATTCTTCAAGTTCTTCACTGGTATAAAAAATATACCAGTATGAAAAATACAGTATCTCGTACAGATGCTTTGAGAATTAAATAATAAAGTACTGTACCCATCCAGTGCCCAAAACAGAGGAACATTCAGGAAATATTGGGGGCACCGAGTGATTCTTAAATCCTATCTCCATCATCACCTTAATGCAATATCATATATTTAAACTATGCAACTTAGTTTTACCTAGGTTACTTCATCATGGTACATACTCCGTCTGTATCCAGAAACACAGCATGTCAAACGTCTATTGGGCAAAGACCACAAATGGGAAACCACTGGAAGAGGTCCCAAATAATTCTGATGTTTTTATTGTAAAATCAAAGAAATAATAAGATTATTGTTTACACCACGAAGACAATCCTCTCTGCTATAAATACAACTTTGTTCAAATGAGTGGGAGATAGTGGTAGAAATTCTGGCTCCAGGCCAGAGGAAATACTCGGATGTAATCCTGTCTGGATACCAGAAGCAACAGCCTACCCACCTGTTCCCTCGTGTCGAGAAATGAAACTCAACAGTTGTGCAAGAGGAACACTGATCTCTTGACTATTCTTGGATGAAAAAGCTCCAGGGGCCATCACGAAAAGTGGGACCAAGTGGCAGGAGAGGAGGGTGATGAACAATGAGCCCAAGTTCAGCTAAGCAATAATGGCATCAGGCCCCCTCCAATCAGGTGACGATGAGAAAGCGGCTACTGAGTGTCTTTCGAGTCTTTCCTGAAGCCCTTCAATCTTTGCCACACTTCCACCCAGCCTCTTAAGCATCATCCAGATTTATTCCCACCCCCCCTCCATCTCGTTCCCCCGACTGCGGAGCGAGCGCTAATTTATTCTCAAAAGTGCTTCCAGACAGCACTTGTGATAAAATATCAAATTCAACTAGCCTCATTGCCCGGTTTAAAATCCACTCATTTTTGGGCGCCTGGGTGGCTCGGCCAGTTAAGCGTCCAACTCTTGGCTTCAGCTCAGGTCACGAACTTGCAGTTTCCTGAGTTCGAGCCCCACAGTGGGCTCTGTGCTGACAGCCCAGAGTCTGCTTGGAATTCTGTCTCCCTCTCTCTCTTGTACCATCTCTCTCTCAAAATAAATAAACTTAAAAAAAATCCACTGGCTTTAAAAGACAATGCTATGATATGACGTGATTTAACACAGTGGCTTTTTAACTGTAGTATCATCGGAAGTACCCGGAGGGCTATTTAAATCAGTTTCTCAGTCAGGTCTAAGGTGGGGCCTGAGAATGTACATTTCTCATAAACATCCGGGTGATGTTAATGCTACTAGTTGGGGAGAAACACGGGGAGAACCAGGGATGTAACAACTCACGCCCACCCACTGAGCCCCAGGGCTCAACAGGGTGCCCTTCACATCCTACACTTCCCTGGTGGCACCCGGTGGGGGGGGGGGGTGCTCAGTCAGTTCAGTGTCCAACTCTCGATTTCAGCTCAGGTCACGATCTGAGTCTGGCTCCGTGCTGTCAGGGCGCAGCCTGCTTGTGATTCTCTCTCTCTGCCCCTCCCCTGCTCTCTCTCAAAAATAAGTAAACTTAAAAAAAAAAAAAATCCTACAGTTCCCCAAATCCACCGTGTTCTTTCTCGCCTACGTGTTTCTTCACACGCCGCTTCGTCTACCTGGCTTGCCTCCCCGTGCTGCCCACAGCGTCATCTCCACCCGGCCCCCCCCCAAGCTTCTGTGTCCCTGTGATAGCAAGCATCTCCCTCTCTCCCACTGTGCCCTTAACACCCTGTGCGGCAACTGCTTCATTATTTACACTCCCTGGCCAGGAGCCTGAAGGCCAGCTGCTCTTATCTTTGTATTCTCGGTGCCTAACGAAACGCCTGACACAGGGTGGGAAGGCACGCCAAGGTTTTTTCAACCCGTGTCCGTAACTCTGTATCAGGCCCAACGGTTCTAACACCTTGACAACCTGCCAACGATGGTTATTTGTTTTAATCCGCTTCCGCTTGGTGATCGGTGGGAATATCTTCAAAGGGTCCATGTGCTTGCCATCTGAGTTGTGAACAAGCAGCAGCCAAGACCTCATCCTGTTCTGGACATACCAGAGAAGGAGCCAGAAGGGGAGCCCGGGTAGAGAAAGAGTAGAGCCTGGGCCCTGGGGTAACTAAGCAGAGAAAAGGTGAACACGGGGGCCAGGAGAAGACTAAGCCCCAGAAAGCCCTGCGTGGAACCCCCAGGCAAGTACTTTCGTTCTCTAGTTTATCTCCAGGATGGGAGTGTCTACATTTTTAACGCCACACAGCTTTCGTCTAAGGACACTCCGCTTCGGATTGAAGATTTAACGATTAGAATCTTTGTTAAACCTATCAAGGCCCGATTATATTTCAACTCCAAGTGAAGGTCTGTACGAACAGCAGCCAGCAGTAAATACAGATGTCAGAGTCCACTGCGTGGCTGGGTTTACAGCGCCATCATCAACCAAATAAAATACTTCCATTCCAATTATATTCGGAAGGAAAATCTAATTCCTCAAACATGATGAGTTTTTCAGCCTTCTGACGCTACAAACATTTTGCTAAAATGTCTTTCTACCGTGATGCGGATTTAGCTGGTACCTAAAAGCTCTGAAAGCAATAGTGAGGAATCACACCTTGCAGGCCACTTAAAAATCTACTATGGCCTGGGGCACCTGGGTGGCCCAGTCAGTTAAGCCTCTGACTTCAGCTCAGGTCATGATCACGAGGTTCGTGAGTTCAAGCCCCACATCGGGCTCTGTGCTGGCAGCTCGGAGCCTGGAGCCTGCTTCGGATTCTGTGTCTCCCTCTCTCTCTGTCCCCCCCCCCCCCCATAAACATTAAAAGTAATTTTTAAAAAATCTACAATGGCCAAGGTACATCTAGAGAATTATGTTACAGTGTTATATGTAAAGCTCAACCTTCAAATACTAAAGGAGGAGCACCACAATAAGAATCAATTTTCAGAAAACCATTAATACTGCTGTCAATATCTCCTATCTTTACACTTGGCTAGCCTGGACTTACAGGTCTCTAAGTCAACCAGGGCTGATGTGGCATTTATCCAAGGGTTGGGAAGAATTCAAATTAGATTGGGAGAATTTTCCCACTGACTCCATTGATTACAGTGTAATTTTTAATACCTGGTAAAAAATGGGTACTCGACAAATGGTAGTTGAGTTGAAAAGAAAGCTGTTGGCCAATTTTTACAATTATATCAACACGGAAGAGATGTTCAGCTGTTTCTGATTTATGATCTCTGCAGTCCCCAAATATTAGGAACGAAACGAATTCAAGGATTAACTCAAATACCTTATTATATATTCATGGTAACTGCCCTAATGTGATTTCTAGTTTGTCTCCAGTTACACTATTTTATCTGACAGGTATGTTCCCTCAAAATTATATGCCAATAAATCACGAGCTCTAGTGTCCAGATACTTTGGCTTAGCGTTTCCCCATTGGTGAGATAAAACCCTCAAGACTATCTTAAAATTAGTTTACACCGGCTTCCGTTTGATCAGGTTCCTCCCTTATTTTTTTCTGTATTCTATTCATGTGAAGCAAGTCATTTGACACAGTCTATACTCAAGGGGAGGGGAGAGTTCAAGAGGGTGGACGTCAGGAGTCAGGGATCTTTGGGAGACACATTGACCTCTCAACTACACAACTTCCTATTAATTTTTCATGTCTCTGACTCCTACTAATTCCTATTTGACTCTAGTGCTCATGCTTGTACAGTCCAGTTCTATTTTTTAAGACACTATGCTAATAAATTCTATATATCCAAAATAATGTAATAATACTAAACCGAACCCAACTATCCCTCCTCCTTCCTCTCTTCCAAAATTCCCAAACTCAAAAATCTCCAGAATTATAATCCCCTCTAATTTAATTAGGTCAGATTGAAATTCATCATTTTTAATGGACTCCATTTTTTTTTTAAGTTAGAGTCCAAGGATTTAGATCTTTCTTACAATTATATTTAACATTTTTTGTAGGGAGTTAGAACTTTTTAGCTTTAGTTCAAATTCCAAATATTCTGACTTGTTAATGATTTGAATAGGTGTTACCGGCTTGACAGTATTTGTAAAGCTTGTATACTTTCAACTTCACATTTTGTTTTTCCTTTTTCAGCCCACTAAAGCAAATCATCGGTGCCCGTACTCTTTATACCTGGCAAACGCTGTTTAACATCTGTCAAGACTGGGGCGCCTGGATGGCAGAGTCGATTAAGCATCCAAGTCTTGGTCTCGGGTCAGGTCATGATCTCATGGTGAGTTTGCGCCCTGGGTTGGGCTCTGAGCTGCCAGTGTGGAAGCTGCTTGGGATTCTCTCTTTCCTTCTCTCTGCCCCTCCCCCACTTGTGCTCATGCTCTCTCTCAAATTTTTAAAAATTTTTAAAAATTTTTTTTTTGAGAGAGAGATGGAGCATAAGCAGAGGAGGAGGAAAGGATGAGAGACAGAGAGGGAGACACAGAATCTGAAGCAGGCTCCAGGCTCTGAGCTGGCAGCACAGAGCCCGACGAGGGGCTTGAACCAACGAACCCTGAGATCATGACCCAAGCCAAAGCCAGACGCTCAATCGACTGAGTCACCCAAGAGCCCCTTAAAAATTTGTTTAAAAATTTTTTAAAAGCATCTGTCAAGACATAATGATGTCCTTTTGATGGCAATCTGAATATAAGTGGAATTTGAAGACAGGTCACCCCTTGAAAAACAATGTTCAGCAGAGAAATAATCACCTCGGTATAGAATTTAAGAATTCTAGAGTGACAAAATAGTGAGCACTGGGAACTGAGTTACAAGATGTAGAAGCGACATCCTTTTGGTAAACAGGCACGAAATTGCATGAAGCCAATGTGCCTTCAGTGGTGTCAACATCCACTAAGTAAGCTCAGTATCTCCTTCATTAGCCTTGACCCAAACACTTAAGGCTGGCTACTCCTCAAAGGAGAGGACCAAGCGGGGGAGGATGAGTCACTTCTCCCGATGAAGATATTTCGATTTTGAGATTACTCAACGAACAGCGAGGGCTATCATAGGTAGTCATTCCAAGACCAAAAAAGGCTAGAAACACCACCCTTCAATCAAACATCTGGCCAAACTTAATGTGCTTTTATAAATGTACTTAATAATTAAAAACCAAGGGAGGTGTTTGGAGACGGGTTTCAAGAAATTGGAGCGGGTAGACTGATAACAGGGGTAACGGACAGATCTGTAAAACAGAGGAAAAGAGACCTACTGGTTCTCCAAAGCCTGGCTGGGGAGCGCCCCATCTGGTGGTGCTTTGGCAGATGTGAGCACCTGCTAACAGGATTTATCAGCTGCTAGCTTGCGCTACGTTACAGCACATCGAACACACGGGTGACATAACGTGACACCAACCGTGTCTACTCTTTTCTTGCAGGTGGAAGTCAGTGTGAACGCCTCGGGAGAAGAAAAAGAAGTATCCCATTCCTTTCGTTTCCAAAGGAGCCTTACCCAGCTCACCACGTACAAAAAACAAAAGCTAAATAATGTAACTTAACGTGTTCTGATATTTATTTAGTGACGTTACGCATTGCAGTCGAGTCTTGTAGGCAGATGCTGAGCAATCTTGCCTCACTTGAACATCTTTAATCACTTTTTATTATACTAGGGGATTTGCATGTGGGTTGTCATTCTTCCTAATGTAATTTTCTTATTGTTTATTTAAGAATCCATATACTGAGTGAGGCTCGTACAGCTCAGCTACGAAGCAATCTAATTACTTCCAAGTTCTGGTACACAGGCACCTACTGCAAATGAGTTCTGTCTAACCATCTTCAGGGAGAGATTTGTTATTCAAAACAAGAAAATCCTCAAGGCAGGAACGTCGTTGTCCACTAATCCTGTGAATAATTCCAAGCGGTTTCTTTCCAATCATTGGAACTCCAAAGGAGATGTTCCAAAGTTTATCAATGCAACCATGGTCAACCAAGAATATAGAGAGGATTTTATATACTGTATAAACACATTGTATTTCCTACTATATTTTTTCCCTTTGTGTGTGTAGACATATCACAACTAACATCTAATTGGGGCTAATAACAAGGCTAAAAGGTGCCTCTATATTAAGGAAGTTGATTTCACTGTCAGCCTTGCGTAAAAGGCAGGTATGAGATTTTCTATTTGTCTAAGCAAACTGTTGGCCCTATTCCTTAACAACATGGGACGGCATTAAGTTCAACTTCCCTAATATCCAAGGTTTCTGATTTTGCACCCACTTACTAAGACTGCTGGTACATACTCCACTTTGCTGTTCAATAGTAATTGTCTCCATATTTAAAAGAAAGCAGCCAGATGCCTGGTCAAGCTGGGGGAATTCCTAACAGGACAGCGGCAGACCGAAGTGCTTCCAGTAAGGGAAAGGCAGACTATGGCTTTCTGTACCAAGTAAAGAATTACAGCCATAGTAATTCAGAGTTGAAAAGCATTCGTTTATACAGTCGATGTAGGGGACCTAAGCTTAATCAGCATATCCCTAACTCTCCAGGGTTAATTCACAGAGGTTTTCAATTGTAAGCAGTGAGTCTCACATGGGGGCTGATAGGTGAGCAATAAAAATCCATTGAAATAGAGCGTACATTCAAACGGATAGTCAATTAGAAGCAGTATGTCATTTCTCTTTGAGGGTCCAGAGGAGATGGCCTTCCGATAAAGACAATGGTCAAGCGATCACCATCTCCTATGCAGAGGTTGCATTTAGGACCCAGGCAAAAAAGGTCCCGGCTTGGCACCCGGTTATTCCTATAAATAAGCATCAACAAGGCAAGTCCAGGGGGAAATCACATTACAGACCTCTGTCCGAGCCATGACCTACCTCGAGTAAAGGTTTTCTATCATTAGCAAGTGCAGTCGGCTCAGCCATCAGCGTGCTTCCGACCTTATCATTCCACGCATCAACAAGATTTTCAGACTCAAACAGAGTAAGATGAAAACACAGCCTAGGCATCTAATTATGTTACAGCTACACCTCCTCGATTTTCATAGCTCAAAGTCTCGTTTATCAATGTGCTTAGATTATTGGTTTTCCAAATTAACTCACTAGCAAGAGGAGGGAAGGAAACCTTTAAAGCTTCAAAACTTCAGCATACACATGAGAACCTTAGCACGGTACCCGCACTGTTTAAGATCTCGCAAAGGAGAAATTAGAAAGAAAGACGTTTGTCCACGGAAGCCATTCTCCATGGAAAGAATACCCCGCACAAAGGTACCAACGCAGAAAAGATTCCAGGAACCTTAGAAATCTGTTTCTCAAGTTATGAGATAATTGCAGTGGTTCTCCTGGGACAGAAAGCCATCCTAACAATCGCTATTTATTGATTTCATATTTTCTTTCTGGCACAAAATCAGCACTTGACGTATATCGCCTCATTTGAGCCTCACCACAAGCAATGAAATCTGCCTTATTGTTCCTATTTTACGAACGTGGAAACTTTGCTAAAGCCCAAAGGGATTCAGCATTCAACCCACCCAGGCCAACACAAAGGCCGTGCCCCCACCTCCAAGGCCACGTTGTAGGGAGCGGGTTGGGGAGGCTGCAGCCACCGCCCAGGGAGGTCAAAGTCTGTGCCGTAACCAGATGCCTCTTTCAGAAAAGTTGGAGAGGAATGGAATTAACTTGGTACCTAGGGGCAGAGTAGATGCAAGGAGGAAAAGACTGGAGGCCACGGTCTCAGGCCCAAGGAGAGTCCCAAGGGGGTTGAGTCCGGCCAGTGGCATCCCGTGTGTGGAGCTGGTGATGGAGTCCATGGGCACCAAACCCCATGACTCACCCAGGTGGGTTTTGTCCTGCTTCAGAGTGAGTGCCTCCCTAGATATCAAAGTTGGGTCTACTGTCCTCGCCTTCTGTCCCTATGCCACCATCTGCGGAGGTGAGGAGAGTCTGTACTGAAGAAAACTGAACGTGGGGCGGGATGAGGTCAGAAGGGAAGGAGGAAAATCATTCCACCTGTTGTCACCTTATTTAACACACCTGCCATTAAGGTTTTCCAGAGATTTCTATGACCTCTTTAACAGTTCTTGTGAAGCACAAAATGGAAAAAGCTAATTGCCCCTTCAAGTTAGGAAGATGAGCTCAAAAGGAATGGTTTTTCTAGGATATAGAACTTTGTTTTTCCTTCTTTGTCTTAAAACAGGTCGTTAAATGTGAACAAGTGTCTGCAATTCACAGGAGCATTGATGTTTTATACTCACAATGTGCTAAGGTATTTGAAAATCATTTCAAGGCTTCTTTTCAAATACTAGGCAGAAAAAAAGAGAAAAGTAATACAGTAAAATAAAATGTGAAGCAGAAAATATTAGCATTAACAGGAAAAAAACAAATGAGCCTTTAATTATTAACGAATTCCAAAGTTGTTGCTATTTCTCTGCAAATAGGAGGTGCCGACGGAATTATGCCGATGGTGAGTTACCTGGGATATAAAATTCCAAGGAAATCCATAATAAGGAATGCGTTACTCCACGTACATTTAAAATTATGTATTCTACGGAACCAAAGAGTCTGAATAGTCAAACAGCCCTACGCTATACAAATATTCAAAGCTCGTCCATTTTTCTTTTCCTTTATATCATCCCTTTATTTCAGACTGATTTTTTTTCAAAAGCAGATTAAATCCATTATGTAGGAGTTTTACTAAGTGCCACATACATGAGGCACTGTAGGCATGTTTGTTACCTCGATTGGTTTCCTTTATTTGTAAATGCACCCTCGTGCTTGGACACTAGGCGGCCCTTCCCTCTTTCCTCCAGTCTCCTGTGTACCGAGCCAAGAGCTACAGAGACGATGTCCACAATCGTTTTCTCATCTTTAAGAGCTCTTTCCAACATCTGGATACACCAGGTTTTGGCCTCCATGAGAAATAACCAAACCAATTTTTTCCATAGAAGTTATTGCTTTTTAAATTTTTTAAATGTTTAATTTATTTTTGAGAGAGACAGAGACAAAGCATGAGCAAGGGAGGGGCAGAAAGAGGGAGACACAGAATCCGAAGCAGGCTCCAGGCTCCGAGCTGTCAGCACAGAGCCCGATGCGGGGCTTGAACGCACAGACCACAAGATCATGGCCTGAGCCGAAGTCGGGCGCTTAACTGACTGAGCCACCCAGGTGCCCCCAAAACTATTGTTTAAATAAAAATTTGCTTTCATGTTTATGTTTCTTAATAAGCATTCTGAACTCTGCCTTTTGTCATCCTTTTTGACTGTGCATTTAATTAAAAAATGTTAAGACCTCAAATTCTATTTACCAATCTCCCCATATTATCAATAACCCTTATTAATACCTTCCGATCAATATTCTCTATGTTCTAAACATTCTGTTGTGAAAAAGAAAAGGTTTTTTATGGGCTTTGACACCCCACTGACTCAAAGCCAGGGCTCCTAGCTACTCCATGGCGGTCAAACCTTTAAGGCTCTTAGCCACAGGCTTTGTTATCAACATCTGCAGCTTTTCTTTTAGGTCCCAAGAAGGCGATCCGAGCAGAAATACCATCATTCTACTCCAAAAGATGATGTCTGAACTGTACAAGTGCTGTGGAGAATATACGGTGCATGGAGTTTTCATTCCAAGCCGAAATGATAAGCCTAGTGTGACGAGCAAGTTATACTTGTGAAGCACCTACGTGGATGGACACTCCTTCCTGGTCGAAGAAAGCACAGGAATACCGTAACTAGGTGTCCACCATGGGAGGACTTCAAAAGAACACCTTTTGAAAACGAAGATTCTATCTGAAGGTAGCTTATCTGATTGTGGGTGTCCTTGTACCAAGTTCATCTTGAAATTTGAAAACTGGGGGCTCCTGGGTGGCTCAGTCGGTTAAGCGTCCGACTTCAGCTCAGGTCACGATCTCACGGTCCGTGAGTTCGAGCCCCACATCGGGCTCTGGGCTGATGCCTCAGAGCCTGGAAGCCTGCTTCTGATTCTGTGCCTCCCTCTCTCTCTGCCCCTCCCCCGTTCATGCTCTGTCTCCCTCTGTCTCAAAAATAAATAAACGTTAAAAAAAAATTAAAAAAAAAAAAAAAGAAATTTGAAAACTGTCCTGAGCAGTGTACCACATGGATGAACACAGGTTTCCAAACAACAAGAGCAACTTGGAATCAGTTCATAGGAGAAGAAGTCCAACTCTGCTCCCCCAAATACCACAAATCTATATGCCTTCCTAGCTCATCCGGAAGAGAAACCCAGTGCCCATGTAACAAACGCTCTGAGACGTTAACGCCGCGGCTGTAAATAAAGACAACTTGCCAGTATTCATCTTTTTTTTTTGCAAGGCTTCTGCTGAGCAATTAAAATCAATCAACACAATTATTCCATGAATTTTAAGCTATCGGTGAGTGACTCCACTCAGTAAAGCATGTAAGTCCTGAAACAGAATGCCAGAACAGCATTGCAAAAAGTGGGGAAAAAACGAAGATTCAAATGCTGCGTCTTCAAGTTGAAGCTGTGCCAACTCCACCAGCAGGTCAGTATTAGAGTTGAACATAAATGTAAGAAGACCTAATTCTCTCCCACGACCCATTTCGTCAGCTCTGTTAACAAAGAGCATGCCTAACAACTTCTAACTCAACGTATTCGTGAAACACGAATACAAAGTATTAATATTCAAGTGATCAGGTCGCATGGACCAAGAAGAATAGTGCACATCAAGAGCAGGAAAGAAACCACTGTTTAATGGCAAACGATGAACAGAAAAACACTGGCAAACAAGGATTGGAAGAAGGGGCCCAAGAATTGTGCACAGGACTGAAAGGCTCAAAGAGAAAATGGAAACGAAATGCGGCCACCTTGACCCACAAGAAAACCTTAAGAACAACAGAAGCACGTACCAATTGTCAACAAATAAACCACGTTCAGAACTGGCCCGTGCATGAAACGGGAACAGGCTGTTCCTACCTTTGAGGACATCCAGGAAGGAAAAGAAGACAGTGCAACATGTTCACAGTATTCTTTCTGGGTAGAGGGTTTTAATGGCTTTGTTAAGAAATCTTTACATGTAGGGGTGCCTGGGTGGCTTAGTCGGTGGAGCATCTGACTTTGGCTCAGGTCATGATCACGCGGTTTGTGAGTTCGAGACCCACATTGGGCTCTATGCTGACAGCATATGTCTATGCCGACAGCTCGGAGCCTGGAGCCTGCTTCGGATTCTGTGTCTCCCTTTCTCTCTGCCCCTCCCCTGCTCATGCTCTCTCTCTGTCTCTCAAAAATAAATAAGTGTTTAAAAAAATTAAAAAAAAAAAAAGAAATCTTTACATCTACGTATTTTCTCAACATGTTTATGATCAGAAAAATATTTTTAAAAATCGTAAAGACACGTTAAATTCATTCAAGGAAGTATTAGGGAAAACGTCAGTACAGAAAAATAGTCCTGCTGTGTTTACAGTTATTTACTATTGTTCTTGGCCTGAACCATTCTGGCTGAAAAACCGGAAGTACAAGTAGGAGACAGAGAATCAGTAAATAAAAGATCACAGCTCTCATTCAGGACTTTCTTTTCCTGCCTTTTCAAATCTAAGACTCTTAATGTGCCCTGATCCGTTTTTAAAAGGCCTCCAAACATCTACAGCTCATTTCTGTGTTTATTAATCCTCAAACATTATAAGGATAGACAAAGGGAGGGATGCTTGAGACCGCAGGTCTCTCCCTATCTCAAATTTGAGCTTCAGGAGACGTTGAGTATTTCAGAAACTCTATTTTATAGATCTCGATGGTCTTAGAACACTATGTATTACATTTTGAACTGTACATAGTTTGGGCCATTTCACATTGCTGAGAATCCATATGTATGTATGTATGTGTGTATATATATATACACACATATATGCATATGTATATATATACATGTGTATATATATATATACATATACATATATACACGTATACATATATATACATACGTATATGTGTGTGTGTGTGTGTGTTAGCTCACTTTGTTTTGTGTTATGCTCAAGCTTCATGGATAACTGTGATCGCATGTTCTTCTGTGGTACATTCCATCGAAATTGCTAGAATTCTGCCTCAAAGTAGTCAATGACAGTGAAAGGCGATAAATATGAACAATTCCCAGAACTCAGGGTAACTCTAACTTTAGGGAAACCAGGAATTGCTAAATTCAAATACAGATGAAAGGCCAAGGTTTTGGCCAGGAAGTAAGGAGGCTGAACGTGTTTGGGTGGGAGAGAGTGGGGTAGACAATGGATTTCAACCATAACTGCGGCCATCACCACCGTATTTATCCAGAAAGAACATGGTAAATATAGAAAAGATAATGTTTTTTCCTGAGGCAATCAAAGAGGCCAAACTAATTGTACACCAGAAGTCTTGAGTTTTCAGGCTGCACCTTAAGATACAAATTATAGGTGTCATTTGCCTGAAATCTTGCTTTGGAAAATAATTGCCATTTTAAAGGCACGTCCACTAGCTATCTATTGTTAATCTGTCTAAGGCCTTGATGCAGTAGGCACCCATTCAGGGCCATGCACACTTACCACCAACACACACATTTCTCATGGAAGTCTTGAGAATTCAGCCCAGGAGGGACGTGAGAACAAGATGGCTTCAGACAGCACAGATATTCCTTCCTTCCGCCAGGTCCAAAGGCACGCGTCCAAGCAAAAGCGTAATCCCATCACTGCCCCCTACACCCTTACCCAAACTTTGGTTTTGATGTTGGGGCTTCTGACACCACTTCTTTCAAAGTGTACATCTGCACCAATGTTTCTGGGTAATAGTGGCAAAAGGAGGTCTCTGTCCGGATGTGGGATCTCTCCAGAGGCGTCAGCCTTGGGAATGTGGCCTGTTCCCTTTCCTCCACTGCTCTACCTGTGGGGTATCAAGCTATGCCCTGGGCTCCCCAGGGGTACTTCCCAGGTTCTTCAGATAATGAAGGTCCCAACTAGTACATAATCCTTTCCTGCTTTTGTAGTTTTAGCTGTAAAGTGAACAGGGGCAGAAGATCAGTTAGTGCTTACTGAATGCACCGCGTGCTAGTTTCCTGCACTAAGCCATTTGCAGAGAGCCCCTCGTTTTGTCTTCGCCATAATGATCAGGTAGGTCCTTACCAATTTAAAGGTAAAAGAACTGAGGCCCAGGGAGGATTCACAGCCATTAAATTATTTTCCGACGGGCACAGAGCGAGAGGCCGAGAATCTGAACCCAGGCAACGGGATTCCAGATCCTGTACTCTGAACTAGTCTACTCGTTAATTCTGGCCTAGGTCGGTGTCTGTGGGCATCCGCCCATGCCAGCCCAGAGCCATCTCCTGCCCCCTCAAAATTCCTCTATTTCTCTGTCTCTGGTTTGCGTGGGATTCCATAACCTACCTTTATCCACTCTCTCCAACTAGGTTCTCAACACTTAAATGGTAGGGACGTGCCCTCTCTTGGGTGATGCTCTCTGGTGTCTATCAGTGCCTCAAGAATTTGATACGAGTCTCAGAAATTCCAGATAAGTGATGATATAGATCTGAAGTGGGATCTTCGCCTCCCAATTGCCAAGAACAAAGTTTCAGGCAATGGAGTTCAGAGTCTTCCTGGCAAACGCCAAGGAGGGGGTAGAGCTTAGCAATCTACCTGTGTGACCTGAAGGAAGTGAATGAAGCCTTCTAAGGCTCAGCTGCCTCATCAGTGCAGTCCCGCCATGGCTCCCTATGGTAGGGGGCCATCGTGAAGGTTAGAGATCATGCTCACAGCCTGTGTAAGTGCACGAAGATGGGTTATTAAAAATTACTACCACTCAGACACACCATGTACCCTTGGATTCAACTAGAGCAGTGTTTTTCACGCTGTGTTATTTGAACAACAACCACAGAATTGCCAGAGAAGTGTTGAAAACAGGGAGACACGTAAGACGACATCAAGAATAAGGGGGTTCAGAGCAGCTAGATGGGGTCCCTGGAGGCTGCTCCCCCATCCGTAACCAACAAAAGCCGCTCTTAACAAACTTCACACACAAAAGCGCTCCGTGAGATTTTGCTTTGGAAATAAACACAGAATTCAGTTGTGAAGATAGTTTGCAGAACACTGATCGATCCCAGTCAGGAAACTACAGACAACAATGCTTTCGACTCAACAGTGAGAGGAATTACGAGGGCATAAAATGTGGATTATTAGTAAAGCAGACTGTCCTTTAGAGAGAAGGAGTAAAAGAATGGCTTAGGTACAGAACACACAGTCTAGCTTCTTAAGCTACCATCATTTCTCAGCCCTCTCATCCCTGCCTTTCTGAGCAGTTAACGCTAATTTTCTACCATCTACTGCCACATTTACAGTAAAAATAATTCTCTAAGACTCGTGCAGAAAGGAGGAGCTGGCTAGCTTCCTCACCAGCAACCTGCAGCACACCAGAACTCAGATCTCCACCTGTCTTAATTCTAATCATCGCCCTCCGCCCAATTCCTTCTCAAGGACTCTAATACATGGATGTCTTTGTATCCTCTCATTTTAGATGCCAAGAGATCTGCAATCCATCTAGGACTGCTGGGTCCCTCACCGTAAATTAGATCAATGACCACCTCCACGGACTATAAAGGACCTCTTCCACTCTTGGTCCAATGGACTAGATTTAACCCAACAGGGAAAAGCATTTAACCCAACAGGGAAAAGCAGGGCACTTATTCAGACATCTCCACGTCAGTTGTTCTCTTCAAAATGCCCATCCATATTGGTTTTCACCTAATCCAAACTATATTCGTGACCGTGAGAAAGAACAACAAAAATCAAATAAAACTTTTTTCTTTGCTCTGTTTTCCTACCAACATCCTAGCCATCAAATTCAATAAATCTAAAAGTTATTCTTGTTAACAACATAGCCCAGCAGTCCATGATTTTTTTAATTTTTTCCTTGCCTCTTAACCTGTTTCTCTTTTAATTTTGCTTCTCACTCTTCTTCAAAAGAATATGTTAATAATCTGCACAATGCTGGCAGTCAGCCAACAATGCTGTGTTTCACTCTAAAAGAAAAATGCAACTTTTCTTAAATATCTCTGCTCAACAGCAACAAAATAGTAGAGAAAAGCATATCCAGAAGAACAGTAATTATTATTAGTGTCTGCAAATTTCCTTTGAATTCTTCAATGTTGACATTTGAATGCAGGGAAGAGTGTTATCTGAATACAAATTAAGCACCTCTAGGGTATAGATCAGTGGTCCTCAAACTCTGGATGCTTCACAATCACCTGGAGAACTTGCTTTACACAGATTGCTGCGACCCGCCCCGAAGATTTCTGAATGGATAGAAATGCAAAATCTCCAGCATCTTCTAACAAGTGCCCGGAGGACGCTGATGCTGTCGTAGGCACCACGGTTTGATAAACACTATAATGATCATTTGAAGTTCCCTAATCAAGAGTCTACACTTGTGTGGGGGTAGTAGCCACGTTACAGACTCATTTCAAGGTCTACACATTTGAGGGAAGGGAGGGAGGGTTGTCTATAGTAAGTGTTTCCAACGCTTCTACGTCAATTTGTATCAGACGGTTTGTAAATGATTGTGGACTCCACGATCTTGGCCTCCACTTTGTCACCCGGGAAATTAGGGACAACCTCTGTCACCTACTCGATTGGGATATTTTGAGGATCACAAAAGATATTGCCCGGGGAACAGGCTGTAAATTATAAAGCACTGTTACCATGGGTACTTAGAAATGTATCCAGTCCACAAAGGACGTCCCAGAAGAAGAGCGGGCTCTCAGATTTGCCAATGAATTGCTGAGATTGTGTTTCCTCTGGGGGAAACAAAAGTAAAACATGCGTATCACGGGTCAATTTTTTTTTTCTTGTACCTTAATCGATCTGTTACATCACAAAAAATAACATTAAAAAGTCCTTTGTTCGGTGTTTCTTAGTTTCTGTTTCAACTTCTGTAACTCCTACTTTTAAGAAATTCATTGACTAATATATTCCGTAAAAGAAACGTGTAGCTACTGAGTGATGTCTCAGATGTTGAACCATAAAGTTTCATTATATCAGACAATCAAGTGTCTCAGTATACTGCAAAAGCTAGATCCCCAAATTGGTACAGATTGCTTGTTATGTGTCTCGAAGGCTTTAAGCTTATGACCCTCTCCTCATTATATCTCAGGATTCATCCTTTCCTAACAGATGTACTTAATGTAGGTCCATATGTTACCATCTAAAAATTTTAAAAACCCACAATGGCAACATGCTGTGTAACTTTTTTTGTGGAGATGAAGCCTAAGGTCAATAGAAGTGGTCCTACAGATATACTTGTGTTTAAATGCAAAATGAGCCACTGTGGACGAAATGTAAGAGCCTGTGACAGCAGGAGAGCAACGCAGTGTCATAGTCACGGACCTCCTTCTGACTACACAGCTAGGGGACAGGGGACGAGTCGCTTAAACTCAGTTGTCTCAGCAATAAAATGAGGGTGCCACCACACCATGCCCGAAAGCCCTATGTTTAGAGCATCACTCTGAGCCCTCAGATGTCCTCTGCTCTCTTCCTTATTCCCGTTGAACAGCCATCGCAATCCATGGACAGGAATGTTTCATTTTCTAGAAAAAATAATGACATAATATACAGTACTGACCTACGTTACTACCTCGCTTTTTCTTCAATCATCTGATTAAATACTAAATTATTATAGTAGTATAGTAAATTCTCTCTTAGACAATTCTTAAATAAATTAAGATTCAATATACTAAACCTGATGCAAACTTTACACCATGTGGGAGCATTTTTTGGACATTACTTGCTTGTTTGTTTTTTTAATATTTACTTACTCATTGAGAGAAAGAGAGAGAGAAGCAGAGAGAGAGGGAGAGGTAGAGAGAGGGAGAGGGAGGGAGAGAGAGAGAGAGACGCAGAGAGAGAATCCAAAGCAGGCTCCGTGCCAAGCCTTGATCCATCAAAGTCATCTCCATACTCACAACCAAGAGATCAAGACCTGAGCCGAAATCAAGAGTCAGATGCTTAACCGACCGAGCCCCCCAGGCGCCCTATGGACTACATTAATTTAAAAATTTTAATGTAATCTCTGCACTCAACATGGGGCTTGACCTTATGACCCTGAGATCAAGAGCCACACGCCCCACCAACCGTGCCTACCAGGCACCCCTGCGTGGTTGTTTCTTATGATGCAGGTCTTTGCGGAAAATTCTGCAAGCTTGAAGAAGCTGCTAAAAAAGCAATCAGCCTTTCTTGCCCATTGTTACATTTGCCATTAAATTATCTGTGATCCTTAAAAAATAATATCCCATCAGTTAAAGGCTGACTATTCCCTAGGTACAGGGAACACTCAAGGTGCTCGATTCATTAAAAGAGGGAGGGCGAGAGTCCTTAATCTAGCCACAAGAAGGAATTAAGTAATATTGCCCTCCTTGGACCCTAAGAGATGCTCCCTTTCTCCCCCAAGAAGCATCGCTAATATACGCCTGTCTATCAAGCCCAATCAATACCGAACTCCAATCTCTTTTTGGAAGTAAATATAAATCAAATAAATTCTGACTATAACAATTCCCATGAAGACTAAAAAAAAAAAACAAAAAACAAAAAAACAAAACAAAACCCTTCATCTCGTAAAAGAAACACATGGGAGTTTACGGTTTTCCTCTTCTCCGAAATTCACTTCCATTTCACTTCAACAATAGAGAAAGGAGATCCAACAGCTTTTGCACGTGCATTCATTCAGGTGAGTCTGCTATGTGGCATCACTGGTACCTAGTGAGTTGATTCCTTTAATCAAGAAATTTATTTCTCAGGAATTACATAGTTGGATTTATGTTACTAATTTCACAGCATTCTGTAAGAGACAAATGTGATCTGTGAAAGAAAGAAAGAAAGAAAGAAAGAAAGAAAGAAAGAAAGAAAGAAAAGAAAAGAAAAGAAAAGAAAAGAAAAGAAAAGAGAAAAGGATTTTCCTAAACAGAATAGTGGCTAACTCACTAAACAATGTACCTGCTTCCCCAAGATGCTGTCGTAACACTGTTTCGCTGTCCAGGATGAGGATTCCTGGGAGGTTCCTGGACTGTTCCTTCTGTGATCAGGGCCATATTTCTAGTCATCTGTAGCCTAAATTTACTTTGTTGCTTCTCCCCCTTCAGGATGGTTAGTAGCAGGCATGCATTAGACTAGGAGGATGCAAAGCTTGCATGTTTTTAATTGGCCTCTGGAAGGCAGAACAGAGCCATTCTCATTTAGCATACTTCTCTCCTCTGCTTTTGTTCTATGGAGCAGGGAGTCCAACAGTCCAGGACCGGTGCTGCTCATTAAAACCCCAGGTAATAATCGCCTAGACGACAGCGGTGGGTACTCACAGGCTATGTCCCTTCATCTCCTCACGTGGATGTACCTCTACCCTCAGTGATGCTTTTTGGAACTCAACAACGGTGTTTTCCTAACAAGTGTCTAATTGCTCACTTCTTGATTCAATCACCTTCCTAGGTAAGGTTACGGCCACTAGAAGAGCTTTCTCTAGGATTCCCTTGGATTAATGAAATTGGCATTCATTTCTTTTGTTCCTTTACCAATAAAAGGCACTGTTGACCTTGTAAGTATCACATTTATAGTACAGAGAGGTATCTGAACAAACAATGTTGGTCAATTTCTTTCGCATTCTTTAGAATTTTTGTTTGTTTTGACAGTAGGCAGATTTTTCTGAGTCAGGTTGAATAATAGGTCTGAAACCAAGCTACGTGGGAATGTACAAACCACCTTACTGCCTAGACTCAATTTTCAGAACAAGAATAAACCGAAAAATCCAACCCTTTTCACTGTGTTCTTAAAATGTCTATGACATCTTGCAATATCTTAATGAGTCCACTCCCCCAGTACAAATATCCTAGGAAAGCTTCTGTAAACCTGAAAGTATTCAAAAGCTAAGGCAGAAAGATATTTTTAGCAGACGTTACTAAAGTCACTGATTTGTTAGATTTCTTGTAGGATGTTTAGGCTCTTTTGTGATAGTACTCAAGTATTTTAATGCTGAGGAATTTTTAAATACTTGTTATACATAATCTAAGGAAAAAATAATTACTCAGATACTTTGCCCAAGTCAATTCATAAAAAAGCCTCACACCCCCATAGACCAATTTTGCAGGTAACTTTCCACGGTTATCAACTTACCCTAGTGTTGAGAGGTTTTCCTACAAAGAGAGACCTTTTATTCTTGGATTATATTGCAGTCTACCTGGATGAGAGTGTTTGAATAAATTAGTGCCTAAGGTTTGGGGATTTGTGAACAGGACACTCAAAATAGGAGGAAGAGACTTAAATTTAGTATCTTCAGGCAAAAATACCCCAATTCATCTACAACTGAATTTGGGAGCAAAGAGCCATAGAAGTCAAACCTCAAAATAAAATCACTATGTAGTTATGAGAAATGGTTGTGGGAAATCCAGGTAAAACAGGATAATACCATAAATGTCCTTGCAAATTCACACAAAGGGCAAGTGTCACCGAATCCCTTTCTCGTTGTAAATGAAATGCTTTGTCCATTCTATTTTTAGGTTTCCATTAACTTCAAGTTTCCATTTGTGTGTGTGTGTGTGTGTGTGTGTGTGTGTGTGTGTGTGATTTTAAAGAACCTTGGGCAAAGAAGCAAGGTAAGAGGCCCAGACTGAGTATCAATGGATATTGCTTTAGCGGTGAGGGAAGTGAAAAGTGAAATCATGACCAGAAATGACACTTTAGGAAGACAAGACAATAACATGCTTCCAGGTATGGGCACCGAGGAAGCAAGGGTTACTGAAGGATGTATTAGAAGTCCCTAACCTTTGTGGGGTTTGAAAATGGACAGTAAAACTCTTTTGTCTCCACAACCCCAAAATATTTAGATAAAGATGTCAAGTTCAACCGCCATTGGAGACAGTGCTTGGTGTTGTGGAAATCAAATGTAACAATTGATTTTTTTTCCTCCCTGGGGCATCTGGACTGTTTGTGATAGGATGGACGGTCCAAGTGGCCGTGTTCCTATCACAGATAACAGGGAAAACTTGAGGGTGTTTAAGCCACGAATGACCTCAAGACATCCATTACATTTGTTTCCAACAAAATGTTAATTTTATGTATTTTGATATGTTCATTCCTCAAGGGGGAAAAAACATCAATGGTGCCGTTTTACGAGACAGGAATGGACTCTGAATGTAGATTTCCTGCACTATACTCTCAGGTTGTCTATGTCCTTGTGGTTTCAATGTTTTAAAGAGTTATTCTTGGTGCTATCAGACCCCTCTCCTGGTGTTACCGTAATAACCAGTAGTATACGTTTATTTTCTGAGGCATGTTAATTGATTTCTCCCAAATGAAAAACAAGGAGCTTGTTTCAAACCATCATGGCACTTCTTTTGGTTGAAACACTACGAACAAGCTTATCGTATTTTATAGCATCTATCCATTTTGAGCTTTAAAAATAAAACAACTTTTTTGGTACCGTAAGTAAAAAAAAAAAAAAAAAAAAAAAGCCCACAGGTAATAAAATCCTATTTGTTAGCGGGAAGTCACTGGGATTTATTTATTCATGGCCTGATACAATTTCAAAAAAAAAGCGCTCTTTTGAACAAGAAATGACTCATGTACATGGAGGAACTCTTGACTGTCACCTAGGATTTAGTTACCACTGTGAGATTAAAAATGCATTAAAATGCTAGGCAGCTTTCAGGCTGACCTAGGGAGAAAGATAGGAGAAAGAGATCAGGAAACAAAATAGGTGATGTCGACACAAAGGGGGTCACATCCCACAGAAGTGAGAACGAAAGAGGCATGGATAGGCAAGCTACTGAGTAGGTCGAGCGAAGTCCTGAGAGGCAGACTGTCACACCCAGGTGGATGAATCCATACACCAAATGGTCATTACTGGCAAAATGGTGGCTAACAAAAGTGGACAAGAGCCAACAAAATCCTGAATCCTGAGAAACGACTGGATCTAAAAAGCCAGATAAGGCCATTTTGTAATATCACACACGAAGAGTAAGATAACATTGGGGGGTTTCTGTTCTGTAGTCGTTTGGTAAAATTAGCATCCATAATGGAACATAATCAGAATTATAAAGTGATCAGCCTGAAAGTTTAATTTAAACATAAATTTAAAGTGGTACTTAAGGATCATGGTCATAAGTATAATCACCCTGGATAGTGTAAGAGACAGAACAAAAGGTCCTGAATAAGAAATAATCATTATTCACACCTTATAGTTCTTCACACGATACGCAGAATCTCTCGGTAATAGATATTATTCCTCGTTCATGCAGAAACCTCTCCATCTATAACCGCAGAGGTAGGTCTACACTCCATCAACCTTAGGCTCTTTTCTCAGTGCAACCTCCACATCTTAAGTAGGCACTATGAAGAAATACACACACACACACACACACACACACACACACACACACGTGTGTGCCTTTTCTGAGTCTGTGTTAAAGAAGATGCTCCATTACTCATTTTCTTTGATGTAGATGTTCTGATTGCCCCAAATGGTTAGAATTGTGATTTGCATTCAACACCCAGTTCCTTCTCAATCAGATATAGGACGTTTTTCAACGGATCAAATAGTAATACAATAGAGGCTATAGCAGATGAACTCCATTTTATAAGAAACTCATCAATTTCATAAAGCAATCATTTTATGAAAAAAAATCTTTGCTATAAAATTTAAATGCACTATTTAGTCTATCTAAAATATTTCTTTTTTTTTTTTTTAATTTTTTTTTCAACGTTTTTTTATTTATTTTTGGGACAGAGAGAGACAGAGCATGAACGGGGGAGGGGCAGAGAGAGAGGGAGACACAGAATCGGAAGCAGGCTCCAGGCTCGGAGCCATCAGCCCAGAGCCTGACGCGGGGCTCGAACTCACAGACTGCGAGATCGTGACCTGGCTGAAGTCGGACGCTTAACCGACTGCGCCACCCAGGCGCCCCTAAAATATTTCTTTAATAATTCAAAGTTTCAAAAGATTAAGCACATGTTATTACCAACTGTTGACCTCTTGGGAATTGGGGTTTTCATTAGAATTAAACGAGCAGTATACAAGGCTAAAATATTTTAAAATGTTCACAGTTCACTATTCATAATTCAGAGAAAGCCTGTTTTGAACAAAATATGTTACTCCTGTCCCTTTTTTGACCTACAAGGAATGTATTTCTCATAAAACGCAGCATGAGAGTATAATCTGTTTCACTTAATAGTGTCATGACTACTCTTCTTTTCTAGTTAAGGCACTTTTTAAACAAGTTAAAGTTGTGGCAGATTCTGTGATGCTTCACTGGGCTTCATTGTTCTTTGAGTCATGCAATTAAATGATCACATAAAATAAAAACATGGTGCGTATCAATCAAAAGAGTTTCGTGCCTTCAAAGATCGAGATAAAACATCATGAGGCAATCATCCTCTAAGGGCCGCAATCGCAACCGAATAAAAAGGCGATTCACTAACAAGACCTACAGGACAATTTCTGGGTTTCTGGCTGGCCGTGCATTCTTGAATTCTTTACAATCCAAGGGTCAGTGCCATATTGTTAGCCGCATGCCATACTTGAGAGAAAAAAAAAACAGTAAACAAAATAATCAATGTCATCCAGCTGAAACTGATTGATAATTTTTCATTTTGCCAATAGTACTTTTTTTGAAAGATAAGAAAACCTAATCAAACTGACTTGTGATTGCGATGGCCCACAGGATTGTGTACCCAAGAGCATTTCCAACATGAAATACACACATCTGCCTAAAGATGCAATGGACCTTCCATTGTTGCCTTTTGCATTCAGCTCTGTTTGTTACACACTCATTATATCCTGTAGTCAGGAAGGAGTATTTAAAACAACCACCTCCCCCCACTCCCCAACGCCTGCAGCTGCTTCTACCGAGTAATGAGTTGCTAGAGAAATCATATATACACATACATGTAAAATTAGGGAGACAAGTTGCTTTATTGCCCCGATTTAAAATAAGCTCAATCAGTAGAAAAGAAAAATACTATAATATACAGCTTGATGAGCAGCTGAAGACAAGAATATACTCAGACACAATTTTAGAATTCAGGATATATCTCGCTCAATGAGGCTTGAATGAGACGAAGGACATTTCTCCTTTAAATTTTTTCTAACCCAATGAATGAACAAGTGGAATTTATGGGGGAACGTAACCCAGAATAGACAGATACGTAAAAATTCCTTAAGTATCAGCATGCGGCTTCAAGCGAAAAGGTCTTGCTTCTGTTTAATTTATCAAGAGAATCGCATTTTGTAAATCTTAATTTCTAGGAATTTCAGGTTAAAAGAAGATTTTCCACAAGTCAGTGAAACAACTGAAGTCAGGCAGAACTGATTGCTAACCCTCCTTCAGCGGACAGATGTATCAACCCCATTGCAAGGTGAGAATTAAACTATAGATTAACAAAATCACAGAGACTGAATCCGGAAGTACGTCAACCAACATCTCAAAGCTCTAGGGGAAAACGGCGCTGGCAATATTTGCAAAATAAGAAAACAGTCTTACTCTTGACGGTAGCTGTCCGGGTACAGTTGTAAAGAATTGCCAGCTCTCCGAACACCTTTCCTGGACCCATGGTGCACAGCTTCACACCTTCTTTGGTGACTTCCACCTTACCATCTGAAAAGAAGAGACAATGTTACTTTAATTCTCTCCCGTGCATCTCATCTGTTGCATTTGTCATCGGCAAGAAGGAATACCGGGCTCATGTTTAAAACTGCGAGGCAATTACCAGTGAACATCAAGTCTTAGCTCGGAGGCAATGGAGGAACAATAAATCACGTCGGTTAAGAGATGCCACCCTTCTTTAAATTAATCGCTGATAGCACTGTGAGATAAAACGGAAAGCAGGCCTGAAAAAAGGGGACAAAAGAGTAAACGCGTGTTTTTCCCAGTTTTAGAAAACTCTGGTAATTCCGATTTTGATGTCATTTTGAATCTGAGGGTAAAACTGAGAAAGCAGGTACATTTTCTATAGCACGTTTCATACTGGGGAATGCTCATTTGAGTAAGGCGCGGCGATTAGGGAAAGGGAGATTGCTTTGACCCTTGGGCACTGTTTAATTGCAGCTCATGGTAGGTTTTCTTTGTAAGCATCTTATCTGACTTGGCCAAGATTGTTTTATCTGTTTCCCGGCCCTGCAACACGGACTGTAAGGAAAAACAAACTACGAGGATAAGGGGTCCCTGGGAGTTCTCTGGGCACAAAGAACTGGGACAATGAAATGATAAGAAAGGAAAGACCAGGGACACAAGGACCCTGGATATACAGTGTCACTTGCAAGTAAGGCAAAATCTATTCATGAGGGAAATGGAAAAAATATACTTTAAAAGGGTGCAGCTAAGTGGACTACAAATTCTATCACCTCACAAAATTGGGGGGTGGCAGTGGGAAATAAAGTCAACACAACGCATTCTAGACCAATCCCCCCCTTTCTATTTTTCTTCCAAGTTCCTTATCCATAGTCTACAGAAGACAAAGTCTGTGTGGCACTAGCTAGTGCATGGAAGGAAGTAACACCACCAAGTCCTCTCCAAACTTCAGGTCCCCAGGCATTGATTTCATAATTGCCCCCTTATTGATGCGTTTCCTTTAGTATTTGACTTGTAGAGTTGGGCTTTAAACTCACTCCCTCTTAAAAAAAAAAAAAATCAACCTACTTTCAACTAAGCAATAACATTTGTAAAATCACAGGTTTCATGTGCTAATTTGCTCAGACACCTATGGGGATAAAATCCTAAATGTCACAAAAAAAATCCTTTTTTTTGTTAAGTTAATCCATGTACCAGTGATGCAGGGTCAACTCTTCAGACAACCTTGTTCTACCCCGAAAACCATTTTCATGCAAATGTTATCGGTGGAGAGAGAATTCTGTGGTAATTAGGATAAAATTTCACATAAAATCTATTCGCTACTCTTGAACCATGTGGGTGCACCTCCTCTGTGTTGAAAGAAGCTATCCGGGATGAACAAGTCCAACATTTCACAAAGTTAGGACATACTCTCTTATGGGGGTCTGGCCACTCGAAATTCAGTCTAGCTTTTGTCATGCCTCACTTCTTGACCGCGGAAAATAAAACTCTGTCTCTTGATAGGTACATCAAAACCAGCCCAGTAAATTTGTATTTTCACAAGCCTCAGATGTCCCTTGCCCATGGCATGTCCCCCCTTCCCTTTCATGGGTAAGCCTATCCTCTCAGGAATCTCATCTGCCACCAGAGAACGAGAAGCAGACTCAGAACTTTATGCAGTTAGGAGGTTTATACGTCATTAGAAGTTAGACCAGGAGTTGAATTCTGGTTCTCTTATCTGTTCCTTATGAGCCTTGTGACTCTGGGCATGGTATTAATTTCTCCATGCCCCAGTTTCTTCATTAAGAAAGTGGATAAAGGAAAAGCACCTATCTCATGGGGCGGTTGACAAAATGACATAATACAGCAGGTTCAATGCTGAGTGCAATGCCCAGCCTATAGAAGATGGTCAATACATGTTAGCTCTTACTATTGGTGTTATTTTCACCATACTCCTTATCTAAAAGGAAGGAGGGCTTATTACAGCATACTGAAACACAATATTCCGTTATCTAGTCCAGAAACCAACCAACATCCCTATAGGTTAGTAGGTTTGGTCTTTTCTTTTTTTTAATGGAGAAAGTAATTGTTTCAGATTTCTCTAGGGGGGTTGAGAACTTCTGGGTTCAAATCGATATCATACTGAATGAAGGACACGGAATTGCAAGAAGTCATGGCGATCTACCTGGCAGAATGCATTCTCTTTATCCTCTTCCCCACTCGGCCATGTACTGCCAACAGTTGACATAGTATTGCTTCAGCAAGGACTGCCTTAGGCTGGAAGCTCCCATAAATGACTTTTTTTTTTAATATAATTTATTGTCAAATTGGCTAACATACAGCATATACAGTGCACTCTTGGTTTTGGGGGTAGATTCCCATGATTCATCACTTACATAAAACACCCAGGGCTCATCCCAACAGGTGCCCTCCTCAATGCCCATCACCCACTTTCCCCTCTCCCCAACCCCCAGTCAACCGTTTGGTCTCTGTATTTAAGAGTCTCTTATGATTGCCTCCCTCTCTCTCCATTTGTAACTAGTTTTTCCCTTCCCTTCCCCCATGGTCTTCTGTTAAGTCTCTCAATATCAACCTATGAGTGAAAACATATGATAGGTCTTTGGCTGACTTACTTCCCTGAGCATAATACCCTCTAGTTCCATCCATGTTGTTGCAAATGGCAGGATTTCATTCTTTCTCACTGTCAAGTAGTATTCCATTGTATATACAAACCACATCTTTATCATTTCATCAGTTGATGGACATTTGGGCTCTTTCCATAATTTGGCTATTGTTGAAAGCGCTGCTATAAACATTGGGGTACATGTGCCCCTATGAATCAGCACTCCTGTATCCTTTGGATAAATTCATAATAGTGCTATTGCTGGGTCACAGGGTAGTTTTATTTTTGATTTTTTGAGGAACCTCCACACTGTTTTCCAGAGCAGCTGCACCAGTTTTCATTCCCACCAACAGTGCAAGAGGGTTCCCATTTCTCCACATCCTTGCCAACATCTGTTGTTTCCACTGCTGTGAGGTGGTATCTCAAAGTGGCTTTGATTTGGATTTCCCTGATGATGAGTGACGTTGAGCATCTTTTCATGTGACTGTTGGTCATCTGGACGTCTTCTTTGGAAAAGTGTCTATTCATGTCTTCTGCCCATTTCTTTACTGGATTGTTTGTTTCTGGGTGTTGAGTTTGGTAAGTTCTTTATAGATTTTGGATACTAACCCTTTCTCTGATGTGTCATTTGCAAACATCTTTTCCCATTCCATCGCTTGTCTTTTAGGTTTGTTGATTGTTTCCTTTGCACTGCAGAAGCTTTTTATCTTGATAAGATCCCAAAAGTTCATTTTTGCTTTTAATTCCCTTGCCTTTGGAGATGTGTCAAGCAAGAAATTTCTGTGGCTGAGGTCAAAGAGATTGCTAACAACTTTTTTTTAAGTTTATTTATTTTCAGAGTGGGGGGAGGTGCAGAGAGGGAGAGAGAGAATCCCAAGCAGGCTCCACCTTGTCAGAACAGAGCCCGATGGCAGGACTCGATCCCACAAACTGTGAGCCCATGATTTGAGCCAAAGTCAGATGGTGACTGAGCCACCCAGGCACCCCCAAAGTACCAACTTTCCAGTGCATTATAATATTTTCCTGACTTAAAGCTCTAGCTTCAATTGTATTAAGAGAACTAAAAGCAAAATGAACAATATCTAAAGAACTTTCATACATCACTGCTTTTGGACAAATCTACTTCTCTGTTGAGGTTCCAAAGTTGAAAGTCTTCAGTGGAAATAGACCCACAGGAGCAAGACCACTACTAAGATTCCTTCTGGACAGCTTAAGAATTAGGGCTTCTCAACTAATAGAAGACAAGAAACACAGAGCTCTTACTTTAGCTCAGTGGTTTCTCAAAGGACATCTATGGACCTGTCACATGGAAGCTAATTAATAAAATCCAGAGATTCCCCACTCTGGGAAATTTTACTGTTCCTATACCACAGTGACTACACTGCTACTTAGTGTTAGTGTACCTTCCTTCTCTGAAAAACCATGCTTGTGTAAAACTGATTATGTTTTTCAAGTGTATTTATTTTGAGAGAGAGAAAGAGAGAGAGAGAGAGAGAGAGAGAGCGAGCAGAGGAGGGGCAGACAGGGGGAGAGAGGGGAGGGAGGGAGAGGGGGAGGGAGGGAGAGAGAGAGGGAGAGAGAGAGGGAGAGAGGGAGAGGGAGAGAGGGAGAGAGAGAGAGAGAGAGAGAGAGAGAGAGAGAATACCAAGCAGACACCACATTGTTAGTGCAGAGCCCCATATGGGACTTGAACTCACAAACCTGTGAGATCATGACCTGAGCCAAAACCAAGAGTCATAGTTGGATGCCCAACCAACTGAGCCACCCAGGCACCCCAGCACTTATTGATTTTAACTGATAGTTAATCTTTTAACAGATATGTTTTCTTTGATAGGACCTCCAGAAATCTCACAGTCAGAATTATATATGACTCAGGTCTGAAACGTGTACAAATGCGTTTCTGGTTCCAACTCGTTTTCCTGATTGTTTTCATATTTGCCTAATTTTCTCATGTCTAACTCATTTTTTTAAAGATAGGTACCAACATGCCTACATATTATAGGTATTCACATATATCTGAATAATCAGTGTTGAGAAGAAAAGAGAATATATTCCATATTGATTAGATAGTAAAAAAAAAAAAAGGGTGGGGGGGCACCTCTGGCTCAATCAGTTAAGCATCCAGCTTCAGCTGTGGTCATGATCTCACAGTTCATGAGTTCGAGCCCCACATCTTCATTGGACTCTTTTGTCAGCACACGGCCCGCTTTAGAGGGAGAGGTGTCTCCCTCTCTCTCTGTCCCTCCCCTTCTGTCTCTGTCTCTCTCTCTCTCAAAAATGAATAAACATTCTAAAAAAAAAAAAAAAAACAGAAAAGCAAAAAGATTTAGCAAGCGATTTACTGGAACAGATTGTATCTGAGAAATAGAAATCTGGATAGAAAACATCTTTTCCAGGTTAAGTGAAATACTACAGGGTCACTATATTCACAATAGCCATGGAAGTGAGGAATGTGATCACACAGGATAGATGAGAATGGTCCAAAAAGCATTTTTTTAATAAACAGAAAACTCTACTGGTAAACAGAAACACCGTGTTTATAAAACGTTACTGAGTCACTGTGTGATCACTTTCCCTTCTTCACCCCTGCTGTGTGGATGGAGTAAATAACCCGGGAGGTGGGACCAACGGGGGCTAAAAACAAAGGTAGGAACACACATGGCCTTAATTAGAGAGTTCTTTCGAAGACCTTTGGAAAGGTCTGGATTTCCAGGAGCCCAGCAACGTAAATTATTGATGTGAACTGTGAATTCGGTTAAGCTCACTCACTATGCCGCAGAGCAAACTTCAAGCCAAATGAGAAGTGATTATACACTTACAAATGGATTTCCAAGTACAGAATCTGTGGCCCACTTATGAAAACGAAGAATAAAACCATCACAAGCTTACTGCCATCTACCAGAGAGCCCGGTTCCCACCTAATCGATGTCCTTGGCAAGTATCAGGACCATCCAGGAGCCACTCCCCTACTCTTGTTCTCCCCCCACCTCTTTTTTCCATGCTATGGCTACCTTTGAAGTTTGGCTGAAATTGACCTCCCTTGCATAGAAAGTAGGTAGGCCTATGTGTGGTTATTTTGGTGGTGAGGGGAATAATGTGGGCTGAAACAAATAGGGAAAAAGTCAGTCAGGCTCAAAATATAGCATACTTTTGCCAGAGGCTCATACCAACTTAGAAACAGCCCAACTTGGAGGTTTTACATAATTATAATTCACTATTAACTTCAGGAGCGCATTTTGAGGAATTCACTTAAGGTCAGCATGGTTGAATGTAATTTCTGTTTCTTTTAAAGAAATAGCAGAAATTCATTAGCATTTATTCATGACTCTTTAATACTTTAATTTTCAACCACGTTAGATTCCCAAAGATTTTTTCCCCCAAGAGTAGCAGAAAGGCATTTTCAGAACATCCTAGTAAAGTTCTAGATGTTTCCATTACGTTCTTTAACTGGACTCAACAGTGACTAGAGGCCATTAGAACTGTTATTCGAGGGAACTAATGACAACCAAAAATGTGATCCGTCTGTATACTCTGATTTTGTTCTTAATAGTCACTTTTGCTTTTAGGAAATATGGTATCATATTGGCATTATTTTTACTCTGCACTATCTCCACCACAAGAAAGAAACACGCAAATCATTTTTATTTGGCTTTGCTCCATTGTGAAAGTTGTTTACAGAAGAGACGTGGGGACAGTTGGCTAAGATTCGATTTAGGGGTTAGAGTTTTACTCAGCTCTCAGGACCCCAGCCATGAGTCTGAACAATTAAAAGTTTTATCACAGTACCTAAAATAAAAACTACATTCTACTTCAAGGACCATACACCCATTTGTGATGGGCTGGGCTGAGTCCTAAAGCCTACCATGGGCCACCCTGAGCATCAATCAGCTCCCCCCTTCTGCTTTCTGGCATTACAATCCACGTGCCCCCCTTGGGAGATGCCAAGTGTTAAGAGACCCCATTATGAGGTATTTATACCTTTGGGGATGCTTAAGTGGCTCCATCGGTTAAGCATCCAACTCAGTTTCAGCTTCGTTCACCATCTCATGGTTCATGAGATCAAGCCTCACATCAGGCCCTGCACTGACAGCATGGAACCTACTTGGGATTCCATTTCTCTTTCACTCTCTCACTCTCTCTCTCAAAATAAATAAACATTAAAAAATAAAGTATCTATACTCTTGTCTATCTCTTGTAAGAATTAGGCCCTACAAATAAAACAAATTGAGTTTACATGGAGACACAGAATCACCTGGCTTTGATTATCTTTATAGGTTTTTTACTAGCTTGTGGTTTTGTGCCCTAAGAACTTCCACGATAAGGCAAATCAGCTTAGGGATTTATTACAGGCAGGCTGAATGAGAATGGCTGGCAATAACCTAATTATGAACATTCTGTGCTTAGTTCCAATAACCTTGGTTGGAACATTCAAGGCAACTCGACTGGCCATCAAAGGCAGAGAGGTGTTATGTCAAAAGGTCCCATCTAGATAAGACCTCCCCCCCATCATTTTGCTCCTTCCCTCTGCTGGACCAGCCCCTTTGTGATTTTATAGGCTCAACATCACAGCTTTTACATTACGAATTCTCTCAGGTGGGTTTCTGGAGTTTCCAGTTTTTCAACAGGAATAATTCAGCATGTGATGGCTGAGCTGTGTGGCCACCAGCATGGGTCTGTTTCCTCTAGGAGAGGAGGTTCACTTATGGATCCTCCCTCCCCCCTCCTCCTCCCCCCCCCCTCCTTTCTTTTCCTCTTCCTCCTTAAGATGTAATTGGCCTACAGCACTATATAAGTTTCAGGTGTACAACATAATGACTTTACTAACATATGCTGCTAGATGATTACGTCACAATAAGCTTACTTAACATGCCTCATCGCATAGAGAGAAGAATGATTTTTTTTTTTTAGGGTGAGAATTTTTAGCCCCTACTTTCTGCTTTTCAAATGGATTAGGGATACTATTTTATCGGACTTGCCTTGCAGGGCTCTTTCAGATTGGGGGTGTTCCATCTGGGGAAGAAAGTAAAAATTGCTAAGGCTGCTGTGGGCTAGAGCAAAACACCATCCAGTTACCAGGAACAGACTCCATTCTTGGATACCTTCTTCAAAGCTGTAAGCATTCAGGTAGGCTTTTTCGAAGCCAGCGTAAGAAGGAAAAAGATGGCCTCACAAAGAGACACAAGTGTGCTCTTGAATTTAAAAATGGCTGCATGTCAGTACCTTATCTGTTTTCTGTTCAAGATTGCTTTAAATCCAAATGGCTATGGTCTCTCCGGATCCATACTTTTGCTCCTTCAATGTAGTGTTAATCTTGATGATTGAAAATTGTTCTCTGGCCCTTGAATGGAACTCTATGAGAAACTTCCCTGTTCTAGTATTACTTATTTCTTCCAAAGCTTGCTTCACCCACTTCTAGTTAGGTATTTTGCAGATTGGTTTTCTCTTGGAAGATGAGAAGAAGTTTTTCCCTCAACTATTTGTGTTCTGGTTTCTTTAAGTGTCAGGCCATCAGATTCTCTTGTTTTATGTTTATTTTTGAAAGAGAGTGAGAGAGCACAAGCAGGGAGAGGGACAGAGAGAGAGGAAGGGAGAGAGTGAATCCAAAGCAGGCTCCACGCTTTGAGGGCAGAGCCCGACATGGGGCTCGAACCCATGAGCTGTGAGATCATGACCTGAGCCAAAACCAACAGTCTTATGCTTACCCGAATGAGCCACCCAGGTGCCCCAGGACATCTGGACTGTAGTTAGGAGCAAGCTTCCCATTCAAAAGAAGTCACTTTTCTTTGATATCATCATAGCTATAATTCTTAGAGGGAGCACAAAAATACTAGTTACCCGAAAGGAATGAAACAGAGCCTGAGGTTTAAGAGGCTAGTTGAAGATATATGATAGCAGACTTCTTTCCTTAGGCAAATCTGATTTCCTCTCTGGTCATGACTTGACACAATTTTTCATTACACTGAATTACAACAGATCAATATATATCTGAATATGAAATATAATCATCATAGTTACTTTTGGTAATAAGAGAATAAAAAACATTAACGAGATGTCCAGAACTAAACATCTGTCTTATGGAGACGGGGGTGGGTGGGGGGGGGGGAGGGAGAGAACGAAAAAAACAAAACAAAACAAAACAAAACCCACAAGAGAGTAAGAAATAAAAATGCACATATCTGAGCATCAAGTGTGTTTGTTTCTAACCGAGGTCATAGGGGGCATGCACATATTTACAAAGGAAACCTAGATGGGGAAACAGTCTGAAATGTAAGCAATTTGTATATAGAGAATCCTCTGAATCATCAGAGTGGAAATCTGGGATGAACAACGTACATTGCCGAATCCTGCCCTTGGAGATACTGGAGGAGAGAACACACACTATCACAGATGTGTCAACAGGATTCTGGAAGAACTTCACAAGCATCTTAATTCTACCATCTTCATAGACATTGTGTTTTACAATTCTAGCGCTTTGGGGCACCTGGGTGGCTCAGTCGGTTGAGAGTCTGACTTCGGCTCAAGTCATGATCTCATAATTAGTGAGTTCGAGGACCGCTTTAATGCGGTCACAGTTCTTTCTGTTCTGACAGTGTGGAGCCTGGAGCATGCTTCTGATTCTGTGCGTCCCTCTCTTTCTGCCCCTCCCCTGCTTGCTTGCTCTCTCTCTCTCTAAAAAAAAGTAAACCTTTAAAAATTTTTTTAAATAAAAGTAAAAAAAAAAAGATAATTATAGGGGCACCTTGGTGGCTCAGTTGGTTAAGCATCTGATTCTAGATGGCAGCTCAGGCCATGATCTCACAGATCGTGAGATCGAGCCCTGCATCAGGCTCCGTGCTGACAGCTCAGAGCCCGGAGCCTGCTTCGGATTCTGTGTCTTCTTCGCTCTCTGCCCCTCTCCTGCTCACGCTGTCTCCTTTCAGAAAAATAAACATGAATTTTTTTTTTAATCATTAAAAAAAAATAAAGATAAAAAATAAAATCCTAGCATTTTAAAAGTACACAAAAAGCACTAGATGAATGTCCATGGACTAATTTCAATTTCCAGTGATGAGAAAAGCCAGGACAGAGGAGAGAGAGGCATTTGTAGGACAGGGGAACAGACGGACGATTCCCTGAGTCAATGAAGAGGTGAACAGATAATTTGTCTTAATTAAGTCACGTTTATTAAGCTTAATTTCAGCAATGTATAATGCACTCCTGCTGTATCATTTCTAAAGTTCAGGAGTACCTTCAATTAGCCGAGACCATGAATGGCCACTTCTGTACCTTCTCGAAGAGGGGCACATGGCAAAAGGACCGCTAACACTGTCAGACTTGTGGGCACGAATCATGCCTTTGTTTTAATGGTAAGCTTGGGAGAACCTAACCCAGTGGTTCTCCACTGGGGCCCATTTTGTCTCCAGGGAATACTGGGCAATGTCTGGGAATATTTCTGGTTGTCACCACTTGGGGTGTCTTACCCGTGTCTCATTGGCAGAAGCCAAGAATGCTGGGAAGCCCCACAACAAGGACAGCCCCACAACAAAGCATTATTTGGCCCCAAGTGGGAGCTGTGCCCAGGCGGAGAAAACCCGATACAATCTGTGCACGTAGAAAATACTCTACATTTAAGGGGAAATTTTTGACTTCTGCTGTTCATCATTTAACCTCCACCAGATGTAAATTCCAAACTCAAGTAAGGTTAACACCAGGTTGCAATACTGAAGCAAACCACGTTGCTCCGGGATTGGATAAAGCCACAAGTCTATTTACTGGGTAATTCTCCCCAGCAGATGTCATGTCAAATAGAAGTACGGAACATTTTGAAGCAAGACTTGTAAGACTATCTTACTGATGTTGGAATGGCAGCTCTTTTCCAGATACCCTTGAAAACACTGGGTCCTGGCTGTAGCTCTGACTGGCTTTGGGATCTTGAATGAATTCTCTAATTCGGTCTCGATTTACTTCACTGTAGATTTGGGATAACCGTATCATAGTTTATAGGGTTAGGATCACTAGATAATACTTATGTCAAGATGAAGATATAGATGGAGTCCTTCTTACAATTTCCTTTAGACAAGAAAAAAAAAAAGATAGTTTTAAGGAGAGTGAACCCCAAGGTGGGTTCATCACATTTAGGATCGTAGGATTCACAGGAGATTCAGTGAAAGCCTGGTGTGAGACGAAGCTTTCCACACCCATCAGCAAACCCTCAGCTGACAGAGGGACAGTCATTTAATGCCTGGTTGTAAATAGTGGGAGGTTAGTAGGTTCTCACTGGTCAACAGATTGAACTAAGAGTGAAAAGGTCCACAGCTGTGATCTTGCTGGTGGGTTAGCCTTAGGATTTCATGTTTATTCTATTGTCTCTATAGTCCACAAGAAAAAGAAAAACAGAAAACAAAAGTGTCCGTCTCTGGGACGCCTGGGTGGCTCAGTCACTGGGCATTCGACTCTTGACTTTGACTGAGGTCAAGGCCTCACAGTTTGCGCAATGAAGCTCACGTCAGGTTCTATGCTGACAGCATGGAGCCTGCTTGGATCTGTATCTGTCTGTCTGTCTGTCTGTCTGTCTCTCTCTCTCTCTCTCCTCCCCCCCTACCATCTTTCTCTTTCTCTCAAAAAAAAAAAAAAAAAAGTGTCAACCTCTCACTCCCACTCCACTTATTGGAAGTATTTCTGTACTTTGTTTTACCCAGTAGTACACATCTCACAAGGAAAAGTTTTTATTTGACAATCTAAACTACCTACACTGGATGTAATATATGTAGTTTTTTTTTTTTTCCATTTTATATAAGGCCAGGATTCTCCAGAGTATACGGTGAGCACTTACCTACCTTCCCCTTTTTAAAAAGCAGAGAGGAAAAAAAAAAAACCAAAGGAACAACCATCCACCCTGCAAAATAACTCTAAGCATCTATCAAAAGATGAAAAAAAAAAGTTTTGATTTATTCCCTCGGGAAGCTGTTGTACAAATGGCCTGGGGCAGGGGAGGAGGGAGAGTCTTGGGTTTGAAAGCCACTGCCCACACCAAAGAGGCAGCGTTCGCCCTCTTGTGCCACAGAACAAAGGAAGGGGGTTCAAGATGGTATTTCCAGAGAAGCAGACCGTAGAAGCAAAGAGCCAACACTCTTCTCCTGTGCCATCAGGGGCAATGGCAGAAAGAACTAATGCGTACAGAGGACGTAAGTGGTAAATGGATCAACAAGGTGACGTGTTCCTCCACCACATAAGGAACGGGGTCCCGCCAGAAGCAGGGATGAACACCTACGAAGTCAAACAAGTCAGTCACGAGGACCACGGGCTGTAGGATTCCACGTATGTGCAACAGTCAGAACAGTCCTATCTTGAGAGAAAGTATATTAATAATTGCCCAGGGCCCTCAGGAGGGATGGAGGGGTTGGAGCGTGACAGTTCCGGGGTGCGGGGTTTCATCTGGGGGTAACCGTGGCTTTGGATGCACAACTTTGAATATTCCAGAATGCACCGAATCGAACACCTTAAAAGGGCAAATTGTATGGGATGTGAATTATATCCCAGTAAAGCTCCTAAAAACACGGGGATTTAGCATAGGCACAGAGTAAGTGCTCAATTAGAAGACTGGCTACCAATGTCATAGTATTTTATTACTCTTTACAAGAATGTTTAGCAATCAGAGATGCTTTGGCCCCCACTTTTTCTTGAATAACTACTCTCCTGCTCTCTTTAGGGGAGGCCTCACGTGTGACCTCATTTTCCTTCCAAAATCACCCTTCATCCCTTCTCAACTTAACTCTGTGACTAAGGACAGCCAAGTCATCCGTATGTCACACTATCGATGACTACAAATAACCTCTAATAGCACACATAACGCACCGATTTTGTCCCTTAACTGAAACTCTGCCGTAGGCCCTGTTCACAACGGACATGGCTCCTTCCCTGGATTCTCTGCCACAAAACCATACAGCAGAGAAGATCAGTCATCTTCCTTGGGTATTATTCTGATCCATAGCCCCCTGCTAAGAAATTCTTACTAGTTTCTCTGGGATCAAACTCCAGTTCCTAGCCTCGTGTGTCCAGTCTTTGCACAAACTGGGATCTTCTCTAAGTTAACCGGAGCCTGAAACTTCACCTGTCATTCTTGCATTCAAATTTCGTGGTCTAGTTCAAAGGTTCTTAACTGAATAGAATTCAGGGTTCTGAGAACCTGGATAAAATCTTTCTATTTTCAGTTTTACTAAGTTCTAATTGAAGTGGGGCTTTTCCACAGTAACAAACCATACCTGCTTAACAGTACTTAAGGCATTGTCACCAATAGAAACCACATTTTGAGGGGCACCTGGGTGGATCAGTTAAGCATCCAACTCTTGGTTTCAGCTCAGGCCATGATCTCACAGTTTACGAGTTCAAGCCCTGCTTTGGGCTCTGTGCTGACATGGTGGAGTCTGCTTGGGATCCGCTCTCTCCTTACCTCTCTGCCCCTCCCCTGCTCTCTCTCTCTCTCTCTCTCTCTCTCTCTCTCAAAATAAACAAACCTGAAAAATATATTTAAAAAAAGAAACCACATTTTATTAAGATATTGACAGTTGCAGATACCTTTAAATCTTTAAATATTGTTTGTACTCCCCTCTTTCAAACTCATGGTAGTTATGAGACACAGTGTTCGATCTTATTTAATGTCTTAAAAATACAAATGTATTCGTGAATCACAACCTTTACAATTTATTGATTTTTGATGCAATTGGCTTCCTTGTCAATCCAGTCCATTCTATGCACTTCAAAATATTCTGAAATGAGGTTCCCAGGCCTCAGACTTCCACAGAGGTCCCTGGCATTACAAATCAGAGTAAGAACCCCGGGCTAACTGAATAATCCCCTAGATTCCTCAGAGAACCTTACCATGGTATTCAAACTATCACTGACAACCCAGAATTTATCTAAGAGGAAACAAAGCTGATTCAAAGCAAAGCAACTTAAGACCAGCATTGTTCGAATACTTGTTACAAATCTAAACTCATGAATCTTATCTCATGGTTTGCCTACTAACAGTAATTGGCTTACTGGACATCTAGTCTACCTCTCACCTTAGAGATGTATTTTATCAATGTATCTTTTGTCATAGGAGGGACAGGGGAAGTGTTGGCTTAATCAGCACAATTTCAGTAACAACAAAGAAAAAAAAAGAAAAGGCTAGATACACTGCTTAAATGGAAACTATAAAATATAAATTTTATCTTAGGTATTAAAAATAAAAACTTAACACATCTATGTGAATCACCCTTCTACTGTGTTAAGCAGGAATTTGATAAAGAAACCTAACAGGCTTAAAATATTTAAAAGGCTGTGAAGTTCTACCTAGTCTTGAACAGCAGTGAATAAATTGAAGAAATTAATTCCCATAGAAAAATATTCCTAATGACTTAGCACTGTCCATGAATAATTTGTCCCCATCTTAAAATGTCATAAATCATTTATATTTCGAATTCAAGCAGCTCTAAATGATACAGAGGACCGTATTTATTTTTCAGGTTTTCCTGATTTTAGTTCATCCACTGACTCACATGAGAACAGACCAGGGGTTTTCACTTGAGCGACCAGTTTGTTTTTCTTTTATAAACTTGCCTTCTACCACACCCATACCCTGGAGAAGCCAGTAAGAATTTGCACTCTGGCTCCAGACAGAGTAATGACTACCAACAGGTCGAAAGGGAAAAACACCGTATTTCACATTGTGAAGATTATAAAGTAGATGTTAAACTAATGCTATGCTTCTGCCCAAGAGATGGTTTTACATTAAAGAAATGGGATATAACAGCAAAATATTCTGAGAAAACTCTGGTATTGGACATTAGGATTCAGAATGTAGATTTAATAGAGAAGACGTTTGGTGCAGTGTGGTTTTAAATTATGCTTGAACACTAAGAAAACACACTGCACTGTAGATCACTGCTGCTTCATTGGGAAAAATAATATTAAAGTTCACTAGCCCTGGGCCTTTAGTTTTTATGTTCTCCTAACAGACTTTGAAGTCCTCGGTCTCTACTGGGAAAGTATAAAGTCATGAAAGATGGCATGGGGCCAGTTGACATCTCCAGGATTATAAAGAATAAAATTAAAGCTCTTCAGTGAGACGAAGACAAAAGAGCTTACATAAGTCTTTCACATTTCCCACGTATTTTATTCATTACAAAGCACAGCAAAATCTGAAGCCTTTCCTGTGCTAACACAACTCTGCAGCAATGAGAAAACACTAGGGGCATGGGGATGAGTTAACCCCATTTTGGGCAGTAAGCCAGTTGGACCACAACTGAAATCCGGTTGCTACAAGGAACAGGTTTTTGGGGAGTTTCAAGATTAAACAGGCCCCGGAAAATATTGTCCTAAATAAACAACGAATCATATAGCTATTCATTATTACAGAAGGTAGCTTCAAAAAAACCCAACAGGGGCACCTGGGTGGCTCAGTCGGTTAAGCGTCTGATCCTTGATTTCGGGTCTTGTCATGATCTCACTCACAATTCATGGGTTCAAGCCCCGCATCAGGCTCTGCATTGACAGTGTGGAGCCTGCTTGGGATATATTCTCTCTCTCGCTCTCTCTCCCTCACTCTCAAAATAAACGTTTTAAAAAATCCATTAATAAAGATTTCTATTTTCTTAAAAACTGTCATTGGTATGCATCAACCAAAGACCTGTGTTTGTTTTTTTTTTAAAGTCTGCAGGACTCAAGTTGGACCTTCGTGACTTTTTTTAATTTTTTTTAACGTTTATGTATTTTTGAGACAGAGAGAGACAGAGCATGAACGGGGGAGGGTCAGAGAGAGAGGGAGACACAGAATCTAAAACAGGCTCCAGGCTCTGAGCCATCAGCCCAGAGCCCGACGCGGGGCTTGAACTCACGAACCGTGGGATCATGACCTGAGCCGAAGTCTGACGCATAACCGACTGAGCCACCCAGGCGCCCCAGACCTGTGCTTTTAATACACTAAGAAAATAAAGGCAGAGGACAGACTTCTGTTGTTTTGTTGTTATTGTTCATTTGCTCTGGGGAAAAAAAAAATTAAAAGCAGGCATTATCAATGGTTTGATAAATGAATAAGCACCAGCTTCTCCAAGTCTATAGAAAGAAAACACAGCCAATCCTAAAAATGAACCTGGCTGAATTTCAGAAGGTAATGCTCTCCCCCCCTTTATGTGAGTATCATGACCGTATCAACAGGAATTAAAAACAGGAACACAAGAAAAACCTCCAGAGGTGATTCATACCTGCAGTGAGACAGATACATTGAGACAGATATGCACAAAAATCTCTACCTAACAGAAAAATATGAATGTCAACTTGATGAAGGATTACATGTTTATAATGGTCAAAAAACCTGGTCTGGTTCTTCTCTGCGCCCAGTATGAATATAGGATACTCTCAAAGGCATTAGATCCTAGGTTGAATATCCTCATTAATGAGCAGCCATTTGTGACCTCCAACATTATGGTCCCATTCCAGAAGATAATGAAAGGCTCCCAAGTATTCTAAATGGTTGTATTCCAGCTTTTTGCAATTCCTCAAAGGCGTGTTGCAAACAAGTCTTCCAAAGTAACTGTCCCCGTGAATTGAGTTTGTTACGGCTTCTTGCCAAAGACACGCAGACAAAAACCCAAGCCCCACTTATCTCTAGGTTTGGGGCAGACAGAATATGGATAGGACATTATAGTAGGTGCAGGGAAAGACGAGGAGCTGGGGCAAAGCCTCAGAATAAGGAGGATGGTGACGGGTGTATTGCAGAATGACGGAAGAGAGAAGGTTCAGGAAATAGGACGCAAGGTAGCAAAGGGAAAAGGTAGGAAGTTGTGGTATCAGAGTTAACAGGTCAGGGATTTTGACTACCTGGAGTTCTGTGTTGGCTATTAGAACTTTCCTAAATAAACATTCTGAATACCGGTCTGAGCTGAACCTGCAGGCATCGAACTCTTGCTGACCGTTCTTCATGGAACTCCTTACGCACAAATGCCAGATGGCACAGTTGTGTTGCTCATTTGAATATTCACAGACACTGGGACAGTGGCAGTGGTGGGGTGGCCCCAGCCGTGCTGGCAGTTACTATCAGGTCCTCAACCCCCCATCTGCTTTTTCAATTCCCAGGCAGTTTTCTCATTTGCCTTCAACCTGACCTGAACTAACAGGGGGCCCCATATCGTCTGTATCTGACCCACGTGACCACTTACACACCCTGCAACGGAAATGCTAATGTGTTTGCTTGTAGGGGTTATCCCAGACGGGGGGGGGGGGGGGCGCGCGGGGCAGGTTATATAACATATAATATATGTACCCTATTACTTTTCTCGAGTCTGAAAAATGATGGACTCTGAAGCCTCTGGCCCCAGGGGTCCTGGGAAAGAGCTTGCCGACAGGTACTCTACTGCTCTCTACATGAGCCATTTCCCTTTATTGGGAGTAGGTCCTTGTGTGACCATTGTCTAGGGAGGAGTCTGCCTCTCGCCTTGAATACTACAGACAGCAGGGATCATGGGAATGTACACCCACCGACATCCATTCCTTACTCTCCTGGATTTTATCAGGACCTTATCAAGACGGACCTCAAAAGATGCCTATGTCAGGGGGCCATCCTTTCCCAAGCTGTAAGGATGGAGGAAGTACGCTAGAGCAAAATTAAAAGAAAAAAAGGCGGGGGGGGGGGTAAGGGCAGAGCATGGAAGAGGCAATGAAGATCAAGTCTAATGGACAAGGGTAGTCCCTTTCTTTTGATTTAAAATGCAAAGTGGCAAAGTTCCTTTATATAACCTGGTTCATGGGAAGGATGTCAGCTTTAACTTCTTAAATCTTAAAACAGTTTGTAGCAAGTTTAACATATTCTGTGGAAACTCATACACTTAGTTGAAAAAAAAGAAGCCAGGAATTTATTCCAAAATAAATTTGAGGTGGAATAGAATAAAAACTGATATATTGGGAGAGCCAAGATCTAAGAGATAAAGAAGAAAGCAACCAAGAATTTCTAGGTGAGGAAGTCAGACTGTTGAAGGATCAAATACTCCGAGCTTCCTAGCAATGAGTGAAATCAGGCAAATCGGTCACTTTTCTCTCATTTTATGTAGCTAAGGGTAGGAAGAATCCTTCTGGAAGGAAAAAACAAAACAAAAAAACTCTTTGTGGGTTTTAAGAGAAACCAGAATAAGCATCATTGTACAAGAAAGTAGCATCTTCTATAGATTTACCCTACAGAGAATTATTAACCACATGAATATTCTGATATGAATTACTAAATATCCACTTTATTGAACTACTTAAATGAGGGAAGAAAAAAATTACCCATCAGTTGTTAAGAGAATCCAGGAAGTTTAAGTCAATGAACATATTTACCTTTGAACTTTACTTCTTAAGGGCAGGAATTGGGCATACCCTCTAGATCAAAATGATAAACATTTGGCGATTGGATGTTTGGGCAGGGTTCAGGGGTTAATGCGAATCTTTGTTCAGAGAGACAAGCTTTTTAAGGGAGTGTTTTCATGCCAAAGAAGAGCTGCTAGTCTATTTTTAACTGACTTATTCAGTTAGTGTGGCAGGCAGTTGTGGATGGGGGAGAATTTACATGTCCAGCCACACAAGACATTTTAAGACCTATGAGTCTTCCCCAAACATAATGTTATAAAATGTCCTTTTGCTAAAAAGACTGGAATCAAGTAATTATCTACTTTTGAATTTTAATGAATAGGCCATCTGTTCACTAAAATTGAAAAAAATGAAATTTTTCTACAAATTAACTACTTGATGAGATATCCCTGGTGATTAAATCTGCTTTACTGTCTTTTTGTGATATTCTTTTTTTTTTTTTTTTTTTCAACGTTTTTTATTTTTATTTTTGGGACAGAGAGAGACAGAGCATGAACGGGGGAGGGGCAGAGAGAGAGGGAGACACAGAATCGGAAACAGGCTCCAGGCTCGGAGCCATCAGCCCAGAGCCCAACGCGGGGCTCGAACTCACGGACCGCGAGATCGTGACCTGGCTGAAGTCAGACGCTTAACCGACTGCGCCACCCAGGCGCCCCATATGATATTCAACCTAAAGGTGACACATAGCAGATCGAGTTTTATAAACTAGAGTATGGAAAAATGCTTTTCCCTAATCACAGTTATCCATTGGACAGGCTAGATTTATAATTATCAAAGGCTAATTTTTACTACCATAATTTCTACAAACACTATTAAAATCAATCTCTAGGAAGAAAAATGCGTCCGTTTTCATCTGTGGTCATGACAAAGCTGTAATAGAAATGCACCGTTTTATGGATTGTCACTACAATGATGAACAACTATAGCTTTTAGACTCTTTATCCTCCTCTCCAAGAACATTTTGTTTTTTGTGTGTTGTGCACTCCAGTATGGCAGCCATTTACCACATGGGACTAGTTAAACGTAACTTTATCAAAAATAATTCAACTTTAAAATTTAGTTCTTCAGTTGTCCTCGACACAGATCAAATGCTACATGTGGCTGCATATTGAAGAGTGTAGAATATTCCTGCCATCCTTCAGAAAGTTCTACTGAGAGCACCAGAACATCTTTCTTCCTCCATTAAAAAAACCAGGTAACAGGCCCCAAATGTAGTCACTTATGCTAAGCCCCAGGTCAGCAAACCAAGAGTTCTCTGAACTACAATTTGGGTTCTCCCAGCAATGTAATCTTAAGTCAATCAATCAGGAAGAGCCAGATCAGCATTTGCTAGGCAAGGAGTTTGACAGACCCCTGGCCTCCCTTAAAGTAACTCACAATAACCAACCCACTTTTTTACCTGGTTTAACTTCCTTGTTCCTGCTCCCTCTTGCCTATAAAAGCCTTTCACTTTGCACAGCTCCTTGGAGCTCCTTTCTGTCTGCTCAATGGGAGGCTGCCCAATTTCAATTGACTTCTGCTGAACTCAACTCTTCAAATTTTTCATATGCCTCAGTTTATCTTGGAACAGTCATCCCTCAGAAGAATCACTTCTTTCAGCAACAAAGACCAACTTTTCACTTACGCTCTCAGCAATGTTAGTTTTTAAAAGCCATTCCCAAGATCCACCCTGCCACACACACAGTTAATTCTTTAAAATATCCCACTTCTCTACGGGGCACCTGGGGGGCTTAGTAGGTTAAGCACGTGACTCAGGTCGGATATTGGCTCAGGTCATGATCTCACATTCGTGAAATCAAGCCCTGAGTCTGGCTCAGTGCTAAGCACAGAGCCTGCTTGGGACCCTCTCTCTCTCCCCGTCCCCTGCTCTCTCTCAAAACACATACTTAAAAAATAAAATACCACCACACCTTTCTACATTTTAGTTGATTTACCTACTATCTCTTCTAGTTTTTAAAGTCTTTGGAGGGGGGAAGAAAGACAAATCACATATGGTTTTGTAAAACAACAAAAAATATTGGTGGCACTTATAAATAATTCATGGTAACAGCGTGACTGTGGCAGAAAATGTACTCCATTCATACCAGCAGCTGAAGCTTTCGGTCTAATTACAAATGCAAATACTATTACAATCTGCAATTATATCTATGTTATCGAATTAGTATTCCTGATACTACAGTTACAGAAAGGATTCAAGATGCTGCCGTTCAGAAATGAGCTTGCTTTCTTTTCCCCCATTATCCAGGTAAAGGCTGGTTCTCTACATACTCTGACCAAGTTGAGCTAGGATTGAACCACCTCATTTCCGCTTAGTTAATAACAGCTTGCAAGTTGTATGCTTCTATCACGTGGGATTTCTCCTATGAGACGGACCGGGTCAGGGCGGTAACAAAATAGGATTTTTTTCCCTCCAGGTCTGACCTTTGATTGTGGCTCTCATTTTCCCGCCCACTCCCCTGCCTCCAACAAACCATCCATAGCAGCCTGCCAAAGGCAGGATTTAATTCTTTGTCCTCATCTCTCCTTTCCAGAAAACTCTGGGCTAAGACTCCCACCATTTCCCACATCACTCATTTCAACATAATTTCTCCTACTAGGTATTTCTAGTTGCCACAATAAGCAACTGGCACGAGGACTAAAATCCCACCCTATTTCCACCACCATTTATTCCATCGCATATCCCATTTCGCCTTCTCTGTTCACGGTTCTTTACATAAAAAAGTACCACGACCCGCCCCCCACCAAAGGCACTTGGTCTTCTCTTTTAAAAAATAGTCTTGCTAGCAGTTAATGAGCACACAAAGTCTATTTTCAGATCACATTGGAGTCCGTTCTTTGCAAGAGGTGGATGTATTTTTACTAACTCACAGAGGATGGACTGCTTTATTGGGGGATTTAATTAGATAACGTGCAAGAATTTTTCCGTGTTCTTCTCCAGGCACGTTGCGTATCCGTTTTTCAGTACTGATGCGTATAACCAAGGTCAAGTAAACCAGGATCTCTGGGTGGGGTGTGGACCTCGGTAGTGCTTCATACTCCCCAGGTGGTTTCCATTTGCTGACAGGCTGGGCTTGGGGGCCAGGTTTGCCCATATACTATCTTATCAAACAAAGTAACCCCATAAGCAGACAAGAGCTCACACTCGGGTGGTGGGGCTGGAAGCAGAAGGGAGGGCTTCTATTCTGAAAAGGAAAACACGTTTCACGGAAACTTTCTGTATCAGAGGCCATGACAGGGTCATGGGCACTATTACAGCTGGTAGAGTCCACTTAGAGAAAAAGGCAACAGAAAAATTTACAGACAGTAGAAAGCTTAATTAACAATGGTCTTCAATAGATAACGGTCTTCAAAAAATGACGACACTGGGGTGCCTGGGTGGCTCAGTCGGGTAAACGTCTGACTTTGGCTCATATCATGATTTCGCAGTTCCTGAGTTCTGACAGCTCGGAGCCTGGAAACTTCTTCAGATTTTCTGTCTCCCTGTCTTTATGCCCCTCCCCCACTCTCCCTCCCTCCCTCCAAAATAAACATTTAAAAAAAAAATGAAGACATTAAGGCAGGAGTTGGCGACTTTTTCCGTAAGGACCAGACTGTAAATATTTAGATATTCAACTGTGTGTAGCATAAAAGCCGCCATAGACAGCGCATAAATGTAGGAACATGGCTATATTCTAATATATCTTGATTTACAAACAAGAACAGGATGTGGTCTTCTGACTATACGCTGTTGACCCCAGCATTAAGGAATATGGTAAGACATTTCTTTATTCTTTTTTTGGGGGGGGGGGATATTTCTTAAAAACCATTAGGATGGACTGTATTTTCCCCAAGATCCCCTAATAGTACCTCCTATCTCTCTCCTACAACTTGCCTTTACCACTCCCCCCTCAAGAGGTGGTTTCTATCTTTCAACCTCTTTAAATCTGGCCAGGTCCTGTAACTGCTTTGGCCAATACAAAATGGTGGAGACGATACTGGGCTAGCAGCTTCTAGATTCTGCTTCCTGTCTCTGGCAATGCTCCCCTTGGAGCCCAATCGCCATGCTGGGAGATACCAAAGCTACAGAGAGGGCTGACGTTTAGACACCCCATTGGACATCCGGCCAATGGTCGGCACCAACTGCCGACCATAGGACAGAGTCATCTTGAACATCCAGATAACTCTATCCCCAGCAGCCACCTGACTACAGTCACATAAGGGATCCCACCCAAGAAACATCTACTGAAACCAGCCAACACACAGACCCAGGAGAGATCAATGGTTTTAAATCACTAAGTGGTTTGGCAGGCTACAATAGGAGTAGAACAACTTTTTTGATGTTTAGGGACCAATGCCGCTTTTTCTGCTAATATAAATGTTTTGAATTGTATGGACGTGTATTAATAAGCCAAGGGAGGTATTTTGTTATTCCCCCAATTAAAGAAAAATATTTCTTCTACAATTCATGGATAGACCTCACTTATTTCAAACCACAAGTCTGGGGCATCTACAGGTACAAGAACTGTATTAAGTAAATCCATTTTAAAAAATACCCTAAGATCAATGTGAGTAAGGAAGAACTTTTAAGCATCACAGACAAACTGAATCCGATTTGAATTGTGCAGGGAAAGAAGTCCTGAGAGGTTGCCTGTGTGGTGGACGTATCTTCATCTGTTACAAATGAGAAAGAGGGGTGGTTTGGAGGCAGGAAACACTATGATCCTGAAACTATCAGAATTACTTTCAGAAATTAGCTATGTGATGGAATTTGGTTAATCTGAAGCAGAAGTCATTTTCCTTCAAACAATTACTAAATGGTTTAAACCATTAGAACCAAATTTTGTTAGTAATTTAGCTAAAAATACATAGTGTTTCAGAATCGACAAACATTGCACTTAAACAAGGGCTGTTTTGAAAAACTGAAACTCTTAGCACACAGCTTGAGAATGGATTCTCAAATTTTGAATGGTTGATTAGCGCACTGTCCACAAATAATCAAAATATTGAACGAGTGAGCTTTAGGGAGTAAGTTAATACACAGACTCTTTTCTGGCAAAAAAAAAAAATAATAATGAGAAGAGTAAAGCTCTCAAGTTTTAACTAAGAATAGCTCTGGACAACTTCAACTGGGGGGATTATTCAAGTCAGGAAACTAATGTTCTAGAAATTCAGTAAAGAGATGCTCCAATCTGAAAGAAATAGCCTAGAGGCACAAATCAGGATTCGGAATACCTGAAGCTAAAAAGTAGGGAGCATAGGGGAGGAAATTATAAATCTTGGATTTAGATGAAGGAGAATGGGGAAACAGGACTCGGGAGAGCAAATTGCTTCGAGTCCTCAGGTACTTGAGCTGGGTCATCATGGCCTGCCCCTGATGGTACAGAGGAGAAAAAATAGGTCCCAGCAAGCTGTGCAGTGTAGCAAAAGGAAAATCGCTAGAGAATAATCAGGAGGAGAACTCAGGTCTCCTATCTAGACTTCTTCAGGGGTCTCGCTGCTTCAGTGCTGCTCTCAGAAGGCTGAGGACCAGGGCACGGAAAGAGGGGTGGGGAGAGTCACGTCCGGTGCCCTCTCCAAGGCAGAGTAAGTGTACCCCTTACCTGTCCCTAGAGCAGCCAACATAGAATGCCAACAGAAGCACGCTGGGCGTCGTTCTAGGGACATCATGTGGATAGACTTCCCAAACCACGATCATATAACAAGTGTGGCTAAAAATAAATATGTCAATTTATGAAAGAAATTGACAAATGAAGAAGTCTTTGATTTGCCAAGTATGCTAAGCATTTACCTTAGGCTTCAGTCGCTCAATTCATAGACTCGCAATACATCAGGGCAGCAAGTGCTACAGTGACAACATAGGACACAGAGGTGATCTAACAAAGAAAGTGAGACTAGCGTGTTGGTGCTTAGTTGCCGCTGGTCCTCAAACTGCCCTCTGTGACCACCCTCCGGTGTCACCACAGAACCTCGGAAGGAAACCACACCTGCGGAGGCAGGCACAGGACCCTGAGACTTCACCATCAAGTTACAAGGAAGTAGGTGACTCTGGAAAGCATGGATTATTCTTATTATTTTTTAAATTTTTTTTGCAGTGGCCTCATTGCTCTTTTTTTAAATCTTACGGGATTTTAAGATTTCAAGTCCACACATATTTATTGTAACTGCTCTTTCCCTGATCTTATAGCCTGTCACCACGTCGTCTTTGCAGTTCCATTCATTTGGGACAGAGCCAGGAAAATCCTATCCCGGGAATTTCTGCCTGCTGGCCAGTCTCCGTTGTCCTCTTGGGTCGTCTTCAGGCACCCCTCCGCCTTTCACAGAAGCGCCTTCAGAAAGCTCTTTTAAAGCAGAGAAACGCACTAACATTCTACCACGGTGGAGGCATCAGTCACCAACGTGAGGATTTGACTTACAGCACCGTTTTAGGTCAGAGCTATCAGGACCTAATTTGCAATGATCGCAAACTCCCGCTCTGATCGGCAAATTGGTTCCTGGATGTGTGGAATCGTCATTGAGTTTGGATACGTTTCCCTCCACAGGGGTTGCATTCTGCATGCTAATACGGAAGCTGTTCTGAAACAGTTTCCACCTATGCAAGCTCTTCAAGTCTTCCTATTGCCCCCCCTTCCCCAACTTCACGATTTCCCAAGACAGAAGAACCGTGATGTTCACTTCGTGGTCTCCCATCCCAGACAAGATACTCAAAGAGTTTTTACTGCAACTTCAGAGACCATAGATTGTGTAGCAGAGTTGTGGCATCGCCGTGTTGTATGCCTGAAATGAACATCGTGTGCTAACTTCACTCTAAAGCCCCAAACCTTAAACAATGCTAACAGAACACACAGCGTAGCCATAAAAATATCTTGTGCGATTGCCTTTCTTCTGTAAGTTTCATATTTTTTCAGCCTTCCTATTTCCCGTTGACCTCATTTGTTAATGTCCCATTAGTATCTTTATTCTGACTTAAGTATTTCATCACTGTTGTTCTCCCTTATAAACTTGTTAAAATGAAAACAAGTCTCCAACATAGTGTCACCTAGAGTTACCTGGAGAAACAGGTTTGGTACAGCATTTTACTTCAAGGAAAAAAAAAAATAAAACTACGTTAGTACTATTTAGAGCTACAATGCAGTGTGAGATATTAAATGGAGTATCACGCTTGGTGTGTGATAAAAGAACTTACTTTTTGCCCTGGCTCAGTAAGCCAACTACGCGCACCCTCTCACTCTCTTTGGCTTCATGTACAAAGTGATCCCGGCTAGTTTCAAGCTCAAGTCCACCTGTGTGATTACAGGATTCTTAAAGGTTTACGGAGAAAGAAAATCAAAGGTCTTGTCGAAGTTAAAGCTACTTCTCAGTATTTTATTTTTAAAGGAACAGCCTTAAGGAATTCCCCACGCTCAATAGAAGCTTTACTGAAAGACTGTGGCCGCAAAAGCGGAGATTTTGTTCATTTCAGAGACCTAATTCCCACTATTCGACCTCCGTCCCTTTACATGTCACTTGCCCAAAGAGGCAAGCAGTTTTTAGAGCCCATTGGTCTGGAAAGGCTCCTGGATTCTTCACATTCTGGCCTGGAAATCTCAGAACATCCTGCCCCCATGAGTCTTAGAGGAATGGAGGTGCATATTTTTGTACCAACTGAAATTAAAATAAAATAAGGTCTATACAGTTTTCAGAGAGAGAGAGAGAGAGAGAGAGAGAGAGAGAGAGAGAGAGAGAGAGGACCGAGCATGAGCAGGGGAGGGAGAGAGAGAAAGAAAGACACAGATTCCGAAGCAGGCTCCAGGCTCTGAGCTATCAGCACAGAGTCTGATGCAGGGCTCGAAACCGCAAACCAGGAGATCATGACCTGAGCTGAAGTGGGATGCTTAACCGACTGAGCCCCGTAGACGCCCCAAGGCTAAAATTCCAAAGTGCTCTAGACTGAGTAGTATTTACATGTCTCAACTAGGAGTACAGCTACTTCTGTGCCTCCCGACAGTGTCTGGAGACCCACTGATAGCTATAGTTATCTTGATCTTAGTAACAGGCCAGGAAGGCACAGCTTTACCTTTTAAATAGAAGAGTCAGCTGAGGTCTGAAGGTGGGACAGGACCTTTCCAGTTTGGAGAAGAGCACTGTGGTAAATCGGAGCCACCAGCACAGAGGTAGGGAGGCCAGAGGCAGGAGAGAAAGAAGACTTGGGCTGTTAGTCTGGGATGGTAACCATGGGCGGAACATGCAAGGAGGTGGGCTTTCAAAGGTCAAAGTACTGTAATATGGCTTATCTCCTTTGCCTGGAACACAACCAAGTATGGAGATTAGGATTAATTATCCAAATGTGATAAAGAGACCAAGGCCTAATGCCATCATCACTAAGGCCTGATGATTTTTAAGCCACAGTGCCTTTGCACAACTGTGCTCCTCATTTTCCACCTCCTAGCACAGGGCTCTACCACACCAGGAGGCAAAAGTCAGGAGGGGTTTTTAAGGAGAACAAAATCTTCCCTGAAACCACCCATTTGACTACAAACATTGATTTCCTATCTAATGGCTTTCCCAGTTCAGATGTGAAATTGCTATTTTCTCATTTGTAGAGAATGACAGTTACTTGGTTCCAGGTGGATTTTAGCTCTTTCCATTCATCAAATTTGCCCTGGGGGCACCTGGGTGGCTCAGTCTGTGGACCATCCAACTCTCGATTTCGGTTCATGTCATGGTAACACAGTTCATGGGATCAAGCCATGTGAGCCCCACGTTAGGCTCTGCACTGAACAGCACAGGGCCTGCTTGGCATTCTCTCTCTCTCTCTCTCTCTCTCTCTCTCTCTCTCTCTCTCTCTCCTCCCACCCCAGCCCCTCCGCCACTCACATGCACCCTTGCTCTCTCTCAAAACAAGTAAACATTAAAAATAATGTTTAATCAGATTTTCCCTGTCCTGCAATCTGTCTGCTTCCTTATTGAAAATTAAGCCCCCTATTTCATCTTTGACATTGCCCATTTGTAAATTCGTAATCTCAAGTTCCAGATCTATCGTAAGTCTGGCAATTTGTAACAATGGAAGCCTTCCAAATTCCACAATGGAAGACAACTATCAAAGGACTGAGCCTTGATTGGCCACTAAGCAAATCTGAATCAGACAGGAAATAAATATAAACTATAAAAACATTACCCAAGAACAAGCTTAGGCAGGCAATCCAGTCTGTCGTTCTCAATGATCAGTCGTGTGGACAGCACCCTTGAAGTGATGAAGGAGGATACCTAGCTTTGTGGTCTTCCCCCAAACAGAACAGAACCCTGGTCTGACAATGAGGAAAAAACGGACAAACCCCCACTGAGGAACATTCCAGAAAATATCCGACCAGGACCCCTCATTACTATCAAGATCATCAAAACCAAAAGAAGTCTGAGAAACTGTCCCGGCCAAGAGAGAACTCAGGAGACAGGAAGACACAATGTCGAGTGGGATCTCCAATGGGATCCCAGAACAGAAAAAGACACTAGGTAAAAACTAACCTAACAAAATAGGAATAAAGCCTGGGCTCTCCTTCCTCATCAAGCATCGCTCTTGGTTCATTAGTTGTAACAAAGGTGCCACAGTAAGAGGAGTTACGTTTAATAAGGGAAACTTGGTGTGGGGTGCATGTGGGCACTCTACGTGGTCTTTTAGCAAACCTGAAACCATTCTTAAAGCTTTAAAAACGAGCACCACTTGCAAATAGTGCTTTTCAAACATTAACCGACAAGCTCATGTACCAGGGATCTCGGAAAAGCAAGACGGTTTGCAGTAGGTCTAGGGCAGGGTCTGAGGATTTGTCGTTCTAGTAAGTTCCCAGGTGAGCCCCATGTTGTTGCCCCAACAACCAGTGGGTGTTCAGGGCGTAGCAGCCTCTGCATGATTAAGATTTTCGGCTGGAGAATTCTAGGTCATGGGGACTGTTCTGTACATTACAGAATACTTGGCCTCTGTTCACTAGAGGGTAATAACATCTCTTTCTCCCCGTTGTAACAACCAAAACGGTCATCAGACACGGTTTCTTGTGGGGAAAGGGGTCACCCTCACTTGAGAATCGCTGATTTAGGGCATTAACATGGGACTTTTAGGAGGCTACTGGGGCGGGGGAATCCCTCTTTATTCAATTACTTATCAAGTATTTGAATGTTTCCCATGTCCTCAGCTTCCAGAAAATAATTATTTTATCAAATTTAGTTGCTAGAAATTATCGACCATCATTGAAAACAAACAGGATTTCAAGTACATGGTTTCTATCTTTCAGGAGATTACCATTAAGCAAAAGTTGTGTGATAGAAGTCAAACATATAGGAAGGTTCCCTGCTCGGTACTCCTGGAAAGAGATTATTCTAGTTCAGGAAACAAGCTGGTAACATGACTTGATTAACACCAAAGGCAAATTAAGGGACAAAGATCAGATCCAGGTGTACCCAGTTCTAATCTCACCCCCATGAATTCACTTGACGGGAAAACCACCCCCTTCCTAGTTCCGCTTTCGGGGAAAAGGCCAGTAGAAGGGCCAGAACTCAGGCAGTCGTCTTGGCTCATGAAGATGCCAGAAAACAAAACATATATAACCAGCAATCGATCGGGAGGGAGGTAAAGAAACGACAGCTAAGGTAACAACCTGAAGGGGTCTCTCCTGTCGTGACAAGCCTGGCCTGTGATTCCATCCTGAGAACTCCGATTCGGGCAGCCCGCGGCGAGTCACCTCACTATCCTGCACACCACATTCTTGACTCATGTAAAGGGGAGAAGCGAATTTGGGGTGCAGGTCTCCGGTGAGCACCGGACAGCTTACACAGAGGCAAGCGGATGGTGTGCAGAAAGTTTCTACGAGTTGTTTAATCCACAAAGAAGGGTCTCAAGCCAAGACTCCAAATTAAACATGCCTTTGGTTCTGTGGCTCACACCCGGAAGGTGACAGGGGTGTTATATCCAACTCTTAAGGCTGATGTGAGATTAGTGGCCCTCAGGGCTCCTGTTCCTTTATTTTCTTTTTAATGTTTATTTTTGAGAGAGAGAGAGAGAGAGAGAGAGAAGGGCAGACAGAGAGAGACAGAGAATCCGAAGCAGGCTCCAGGCTCTGAGCTGTCAGCACAGAGCCCGACACGGAGCTCGAACTCACGAGCTGGGAGATCATGACCTGAGCCACGGTCAGACGCTTAGGCCACTGAGCTGCCCAGATGCCCGCCCTCCGCCGTTCCTTTTTAAGCATTCACTAGGAGCCATTTCTCAGTGTGACTGGCGAAGTTAGAATCAGCTGGAAAGGTCTTGCTTGGGCCCTACGGATGCCGGTTGCACGCTTTCCCTCAGTGCCCAGGGAAGGCGGTGGGATCAATGAGCTTCCCGCAGCCAAATCCTCTCATCACAGGGATGCTGGTTTGGGAGCAAACAGCAGCTTCGGTGGGTGGACTACGGAGCACAAAGGTACGAGGGCGTGATTTTCACAACCACTTCTTACGAACTTAGACACAGATGTACATGCAAGTCAGAAGCAAAAAACCCTTCCCTCTCTCCAGCTTGTGCCTCTACGCACAGGACACTGTTCCACAGCAGCAGCTGGTGAGGACCTCCCCCCCTACCATGTGTCAGGGACGAGGGTGGAAAAAAGTGTCCAGTAGGCGCTCATGACCTCCCAAACACCCTGCCAAGGAGGTACTGTCCTTGTTTTACAGGTGGCCGACCAGAGACGTTAAATTACGTGTTGAAAGTCGCAGTTAGGTGGCAAGGCCGTTTAACCCTGATTACATTTTAGCACTCACACAGTTTCTTCCAGGAGTCCGTTGTCGCATTTAAAGGTTCTCTTTGTACCATTAGCCAGGGTGCTAAGAAGGAAGTTTTGAGAAAATGTCGTAGGAAAATACAATTAAACCTTGGTTTGCGAGCATAACTCGTTCCGGCAAAATGCTGGTCATCCAAAGCACTTGTCTATCAAAGTGGATTTCAAGAACCACTGGCTCAGCTGGGATCACATGACCTTGGGCATCACGTACGGCTCCTGTTGTAGGACACCGCTCATTTATCAAGTTAAAACTACAAACGTTCGCTCATGTTGCAGAAGACTCACAGAACAAGTTACTTGCAATCTAAGGTTTTACTGTAAATGGAATCTGAGTAACACACCTGGGGTTAAAGAGAAAAAGCAAGCCAGGCACCCAGGTAAGAACACACAGCTCCCCTTATACTCGGCACACTGTATGAGGTCACCCGCTGACCTCTTTGCAATCCCCACCGTACCTCCTGCTCCACGAGTTCAACTTACCCCCATTCTGCCCGCCAGCACAATACCCTGGGGTAAGCCACGGTGGGCACATGAAAAAGGGAGTAAGCGTAAACACAGTTTCCAGTGTATCCTGCACAGCAACGCATTCCGTTGTCCTCTGTGAGCCAAGAAAGGCAGAGGGCGAAAAAGAGAGACCAAGGAAAACGTAAATGCACATACCTCGCCGGGAAGAAACAAGGAAGAGACAAGCCAATAACCTCCCAATGCTTTGCCTTCTTTTTATAATCAGTTACTCCCCGGGCTCTCCACATGCTGTTCATTCTGCCTTTAGGAACCAAGAGTCTACACCTGTACTCAAGCCCTGCAGAGGTTCAGGAGATCCAAATCAAGGCCAGTACCACCCTGAAAGCCACGAAAAGCTACGAACAGATACCAGTCAGCTGTAAAAAACGACAAGCAATCAGCAACAAGACACAATGCCGTCATAAACCAAAAATGCTGACAGATTTCTCAAGCCAAAGCTGCCCACCTTTGTGCAGCTAAGTAGGAGGTGGGCTACATACAGTGCATTTGGAACCAACGTCCTCCACAGCCATGACAATTAAGGCACCTACAATCCTGCCTTCTTAAAACACAGGTACAGTCCAATTATCCAGACACCTGACTGGGGGGGGGAGGGAAAGAGGGGGCACCTTTTCAAAATGGTGATGTTCTTCTTTACACACAAATTGGAAGGAATCAGAATTCATGCCAGAAAACATCTTACCGCCTGCTTTGTTATGCAAGGGTTCAGTCTTACCGCCATCACGGCAGCAAGAGATTAAGACAGCAAGTTTCTCGACCCTTCGTTCGGCACATCCTTCTTAGTGGACGCGCGCCGATAAGCAGCATTTCCCCATGTGAAGGGACTCGCTCTCAGAAACAAACCAACCTCAGAAAACTGGAATCTGCAAATGGTTTCCGCTGCTGCTTCACATGCATGGATGCAACACACCTGAACGCCCAATAATCCCTAAAAATGACTCGAGGGAGATAAGGAGGGGTAATCTTCTAACCGCCTGTTTGATCCTCAAGGACGTGACACATTTATTCTATGGAGACGCAGCAAAACCTTGGCTCGTGCGTAATTTGTTCTGCGAGTGTGCCGAGAGACGAGCAAACGTTTCTAATACGTTCTAACTTGATAAACGAGCGAGGCCATGCAATACGAGTAGTATGTGATGCCCAACGTCACATGATCCCAAGAGAGCCAGCAGTTTGGAAATCCACTTTGACAGACCAGTGCTCCGGATGACAAGCGTGTTTCCGGAATGAATCATGCTCGCAAACCAAAGTTGTACTGTATCCTCACCCCTGTTTCGGATTCTGTGTCTCCCTCTCTCTCTGCCCCTCCCCCGTTCATGCTCTGTCTGTCTCTCTGTCTCAAAAATAAATAAACGTTAAAAAAAAAAAAAAAAAGGAGAGCAGCAGGACGGAAACTGCCTTTCTGTCCGGGCAGGTGCTTCAGTTGTTACTGACATTGATCCCCAGGTGGCTGCTATACTCATTTAGCATGCATCTTGTGGCCGGTGTTCTTTTATCTAGAACAATCTCCACTCTCCACTGACTGGCAGCTGATACCTTCAGCAATGCCAGGAAAATGCCATTTTCTTAAAAGGCGCAGTTTGCTCCCCTTTGAATCGCGACTCCGTCTTTTGACTTTGCTGGGAATATGATGACCTGGCAGCTACTCTGACCGATGGCAGCGGCCAGGATGGGACAGCACCAAGATAAAAGGGCTGCCTGCGGCCCGTGACACGGAGTTGAAGGCACACCGCCCTGAGGTCGAGTCGCCCCCTAACCAGCCTCCCGTGGTTGTGCATTTCAGCAGCCAGGCACCAGCTGCAAAGGTTGCCGGCCTTGTTTGAAGAAGTGCGCCTGCTCTGAGAAGAACAGCTGCAAGGCAGCGGGGCATGGGGGCGGGAACATTCGGGGTTTGGTGTCAGGAAATCTGGGTTTGGGGGACCGCTCTGCGAGGTACCAGCTGTGGCTAGAAAAACCCGCTGAGTTCCTGTTCCGTTACTTCTGTAGCAAAGGTTTTTTGTTTTTGTTTTTTTTTTAACGTTTATTTATTTTTGAGACAGAGAGAGACAGAGCATGAACGGGGGAGGGGCAGAGAGAGAGGGAGACACAGAATCAGAAGCAGGCTCCAGGCTCCGAGCCATCAGCCCAGAGCCCGACGTGGGGCTCGAACTCACGGACCGTGAGATCGTGACCCGAGCTGAAGTCGGACGCTTAACCGACTGAGCCACCCAGGCGCCCCATGTAGCAAAGGTTTTACTACCAGTCTCAAGTATGCGATGATAGAGACGATGCATGCAGCTTCCAGTATAGACAATGAGCATCTCTGTTCCCATCAGAGTGTTGCGGGAGAGGTCTGTGTTACACGGCTAGGCACTGGGGATGAAGATCCTATTTTTAGTAACTACGGCAGATGTTATCATTCCCTGTAAACATTGTTTTATGCATGGATCCCACACAACCGTCATCAACTGAGGCCCCCTTCGCATAGTCCTAGTATGCTTTATTCTCATTATCTGCATGGCGGGACCTATAGGGCATCGACGGGTCCCCATTACTGTTTGTTGACTGGTATTGTATCATGAGAGAGTTGGTCCCTCCTGCTGGTTGAAAGCCAAAGCTATGGCAGGGGTTTTGATCCTTCGTTATCCCTTTCATGCGGTTTTATTTTTCAGATTATCATATTAAATAGTGGCGATGTATTTGGTCTTTCCATATGCAATTCTTTCCTTTAAAAATTTTTTTAATTTATTTATTTTTAGAGGGAGAGAGACAGAGCAGATAGGGAGAGAGAGAAAATCTCAAGCAGGGTCCACACTATCAACACAGAGCCCAGGGGAGGGCTTGAACTCAAACCATGAGGTCATGACCTGAGCCAAAGTCAGATACTTAACCGACTGAGGCACCCCGGCGCTCTTCCGTGAGCCACCTTTAATCATTACAACCAAGCCCTTTCATAGAGAAGGATCCCAGGGCTCCAAGAAGGTGCCGAAAACGCCCAAGCTAGTGAATGGGGTGAGCAGGATTCAAACCACGATCCGTCCAGTGTCAAGGCTCATGCCCTTTGCGTCTGTGTATAGGGTCTCGTTTCTTAACCTTCCTTCTCCGCTTAACCAGGCCACCCGACCACAGCGTCCATCCAGAAACACACTTCCCTTTCTTCTACCTTTCCCAAATCACGTTCGTCCTCTCCTCCTTTGTAGCTCTCTCTTTCAGAAAACATCCATCAAGGACCTACCAGGCGTCAGGTTCTCTTATCTGATAATGTCCCCACATGCACTTGGCCATCTTTCGAGAATTTTGTGGAGCAGGTTCACGCTGTAAGGAAGATTTATTTATCGCCTTCTTCGTGCCTCAATGTCTGTCCTGAAAAGCTTTATGTTTTATTTTCAAAGGTGATGGTTATTGCATTTACCGAGACCTAGAAAGGGTGGCGATGCTATCGTCAAGATAGCTCTACACCCTTTGATAAATATGAGAGACACTCGGTGACATGACAGAGCAGCAACAGGAGAACTAGGACGGGCTGGCCCGGAGGGCGTGGCAGGACAAAGAAACAAAAACACCCCCTGTGCTTGCTGGGTAAGGCTCTCCTCTCACTGTTAGGACAGCCGTTATCTTCAACCGCGGGTGTTAGAAACACGCGTGTAAAATTGTAAGCAGACATCGTGAGGCACGTGAGCCCCGTCTGCCACAGACGTTTTTGTAGAAACCATTCTCCGGCACTGTGCACCACTTGGGTGATGTGCTGCCTTTCTCAGTATCAGGCAGTATTCTTTGAAATTCATTAGGAATTCACAAGGCACACTTTATTCATCTGTTTAAACATCTGTTGGACGGTGCTGCTCAACTTGATTTTGTGTTTGAATTCCTGAAGCTTTCCCTCCTAAATCTCCGAAGCTGTGGGTTGTTGGGTTTTGTTTGTTTGTTTTTTGTTTTTTGGGTTTGTGTGTGTGTGTGTGTGTGTGTGTGTGTGTGTGTTTGTCATTTCTCGGTTTTACAAAATACCAACAAGTATAACTTATATCCTTACCTGAAATAAAACATTAGGAACTGTAACATCTGAAATCTTAAAATGGTTATGGTCATTTCAATGAATCACCCCAAATGTCTCTCATGCTCATGGCAGTCAATCCTTGTTCCTTCCCCCAGCTCTGGGCCACCACTGGCATTCTTCTCTGTGTACGTGTGTCCAACATTACACATAAATGAATCATAGGAGATGATGTCTTTTACATCTACCTTCCTTGTCTGAGCATAATGTTTTTGAGGTTCATGCCTGTGGTATTTCAGTCCTTATTATATTATTATTAAAGTTTATTTATTTATTTTTGGAGAGACAGAGATAGAGGGAGAGAGAGAATCCCAAACAGCAGAGCCCAAAGCAGGGCTCGAACTCACGAAGCTGTGAGATCATGACCTGAGCCGAAATCAAGGTCTGGCCTCTCAACCTCCTGAGCCACCCGGGCGCCCCAATTCCGTTTTATTATTAAATAGTATTCCATTATATGACTACATCACCTTTTGTTTTTCCATCCATTGGTTGATCGTTTCCTAGATTGTGTCTAGTTTGGGGCTATTAGGAGTGATGCTCCTAGGAACATTTGTGCACAACACCTTATAGAGACACGTGTCTTCATTTCTCTTGGAAGGATACTTCGCAGCGGAATCACTGGGCTGTATGGTAAGTTGACATTTTTAAGAAGCTGCCAAACTGTTTACCCAAGCACCTGTATCATTTAACGCTGCTGTAGAGGGCACAGTTTCTCCCATTGTCCCCAAAAGCTGGTATGGTCTTTTTGATTGTAACCTTTCTAGTGGTATAGAGTGCTTTTTGATCGTGGTTTCATCTTGCGTTTCCCTAACGACTAATGATTTTAAGCATCTTTTAGGTGCTCATTAGTAATTCCTACCTGGCCACTTGTCTATCTTCTTTGGCAAAGCAGCTGTCTATTCAAGTCTTTTCTCTATTTTTTGGTTGCAATGTTCACTTCTGGTTGAGCCATATATGTTCTGGATACAATGTTTTATCATACATAGGACTTGTAAATAGTTTCCCCTAATCTGTGGCTTGTCTTTTCATCTTCTTAATGATGGTTTTTCAGGTAAAAAAAATTTGAGTTTTGGGGCACCTGAGTGGCTCAGTCGGTTAAGCGTCCAACTTTGGTTGAGGTCATGATCTTGCAGTTCATGAGTTCAAGCCCCATGTCGGGTTCTGTGCTGACAGTTCAGAACATGAAGCCAGCTTCATATTCTTTCTCTCTCTCTCTCCCTCTCTCTCTCTCTCTCTCTCTCTCTCCCTCCCTCCCTCCCTCCCTCCCTCTCCCCCTACGCAGCTCATGCTCTGTCTCTTTCTCTCTCTCAAAAATAAATAAGCATTTTAAAAAAAGGTTTCAGTTTCAATGAAGTTCAATTTATCACTTTTTCTTTCATGGATCATTCTTTCGGTGCCAGAAATAAGAATACTTTGTCCAACCTTGGGTGCCTGGGTGGCTTAGTAGTTTAAGTGTCCAACTTCGGCTCAGGGCATGATCTCACAGTTCATGGGTTCGAGCTCCCTGTTGGGCTCTGTGCTGACAGCTCGGAGCCTGCTTCAGATTCTGTATCTCCCTCTCTCCCTGCCCCTCCCCTGTTCATACTCTGTCTCTGTCTCTCAAGAATAAATACTGAAAAAAAAATTAAAAAAAAAAAAAGAATACTTTGTCCAACCTGAAGTCATAAACACTTTCTCTTATTTTCTCGTAGAAGTATTATAGGTTTTGGTTGTAAGCATAGGTGTAGATTTCCAGTTAATTTTTTGCATGCTGTGAGGTAAGGATCTGAATTCATCGTTCTGTATGTGGACATCCAATTATCCCGACACAATTTGTTGAAGAGACTATGCCTTCCCCTCTGAACTGCGTTGACATCTTTGTCAAAAATCAACATACATACGTAAGACTGTCTTTCAGATGTCCCAGTTCTGGTCTGTTGATTCTTGTGCCCTGTGACATTGCCTTGATTACAGCAGGTTTCACATGTGGTTTGAATTCAGGAAGTAGAAGTTCCTCAACTTTGCCTTTTATCAAATTTATTTGGGGGCACCTGGGTGGCTAGGTCGGTTAAGCATCCAACTCTTGATTTCGGCTCATGTCATGATCTCACGGTTCATGGGATTGAGCCCTGTGTCAGGTTCTGCGCTGACAGTGTGGAGCCTGCTTGGGATTCTCTCTCTCCTTCTACGTCTTCCTCTCTCTCTCTCTCTTTCTCTCTCTCTCTCAAAAATAAATTATTTTGACTATCCTGAGTCCTTTGCACATCCATACACATATATTTTAGCATCAGTTTGTTGATCTCTACCAAAAAAAAAAAAAAAATCCCTGCTGGGATTTTATTAGAGATTACACCAAATCTATAGATCAGTCATAGAACTGACATCTTCACAATACTCAGTCAATCCATGAATGTCCTTCAGTGTATTCAGATCGTCTCTAATTTCCCTCAGAATCTTTTCATTGTATAAGACTTGCCTTCTTTTGTTAAATTTATTTCAAAGTGTCTTATTTTTTTTCATATTACTGGGAATGAAATTGCTTTCTTAACTCTCATTTCAAATTGCTCATTATCAGTATATAGAAATATAATTGACTTTGTATATTGATTTTGTATCCTGTGACCTTGCTGAATTTAGTTCTAAGTAGTGTGTGTGTATTGGGGGGGGGGGAGCATAAGTGCATGTGTGTGCATGTGTATTTTTAGGATTTTATGCATACAGTATTACATCATCTACCAACAAAGGCAGTTTTTTTTAAAGTTTATTTTACTTATTTTGAGAGAGAGAACACAGAGGGGCAGAGAGAGAATCCCAAGCAGGCTCTGCACCATCAGCATGGAACCTGATGTAAGGCTCAAACTCACGAACCATGAGATCATGACCTGAGCCGAAGTCAAGACTTGGTCAATTAACCTACTGAGCCACTCAAGCACCCCTCAACAAAGACAATTTCATTTCTTGCTTTCAAGGAAAAAAATGTTTTAATTTCTTTTTTTATTGCAATTTCTAGAATCCAGTACAAATTGAAGTGATAAGAATAACACCTGTACATCGCTCCCCACCTCAGGAGGAAAGCACACAGTCGTCACCAATGTGCATCATGAGCTGTAGGTTCTGCATGGGGGCCCTTTATCAGACTGAGGAAGTTTCCTTCTGTTCTGACTTTACTGAGATCTTGTTTTCATGGATTGGGGCAACTGCTTTTTATGCATCTATTGAGATGGCCTTGTGACTTTTATCATTTATCCTAGTAAGACCGTGAATTATATTACTTGATTTTCTGATGTTAAGAAACTTCATGTTCCTGGAATGCATCCCATCTTGGTCTTGGTGTATAATCCTTTGTATATGTTCCTGGATTAAGTCAGCTACTGTTTTATTAAAGATTCCGCATCTATATTAATGAGGAAGATCGCTCTGTCATTTTCTTTTTTGTGATGTCTTTGTCTGACTTTGTTATTTGGCTAATTCTGATCTCATAAAATGGACTGGAAAGTGTTCCATCCTCCTCTAGATTTTGTAATTAGTGTAGGATTTCTTCTCTAAATGTTTGGTAGAAGTCACCAATGAAGTCATATGGGGCTAACTTTTGTGTGAAGACTTTCAACTAATAATTCAGTTTTCTTTATTTGAAATACACCCATTTAGGTTTTCCTTTTTTCTTGAGTCAGTTTTGGTCATTTTTCTTCCAGGAATTTGTCCATTTCATCGAAGTTCTCTAGTTCGTCAGCATTTAGCTCTTCAAAATATTCATTATAACCTTCTTCATCTTGATTGCAAAGTCTAATCTATTCAACAGAATGTTATCATTGCTATGACTGAATTGACATCTTTCACTTTGCTTCCTGTATGACTGATGTCTTTGTTTCTCTGGTTCACTTTTACTGCTTTTCTTGGTGTTAATAGCCATTTTCCTCTATACAACTTATATTTCTTCATTAGTTTTGCTTAACTATACTCTTTGGAGTTATTTTCTTGTGGTTGTTCCAGGGATTACAATATACATCTTAAATTATTGTAGTGGTACTTCAAATTAATACTAACTTAAGTCTGGTTAAAAAAAAATAGAAACTAGGGGCGCCTGGGTGGCTCAGTCGGTTGAGCGTCCGACTTCGGCTCATGTCACGATCTCGTGGTCCGTGAGTTCGAGCCCCGCCTCGGGCTCTGGGCTGATGGCTCAGAGCCTGGAGCCTGCTTCCGATTCTATGTCTCCCTCTCTCTCTGCCCCTCCCCCGTTCATGCTCTGTCTCTCTCTGTCTCAAAAATAAACTTAAAAAAAAAAAATTAAAAAAAAAAAATAGAAACTTTATTCCAATAGAGTTCCACTTTCTCTCTATTCTTTTATGCCATTATATGTATGTAATATACATTATATATTATGTATATGCATGTAATGTATTATGTATATATGTAATATACATAAATATAATAATACCTATAATCTTTATACGTCCTAACATTTTATATGAAACATATATACGAACATAACACATATAAAAAACATTTCATATATCTCAAACATTTGGTATACTTACAAAATAATTTTATAATTATTATTTTATGCAACTTTGTCTTTTCAACCAGCTAGGTAAAAAGGGGGAGAACATTAAATATATGGTCTTTTATATTTGCCTAAATATTTATGTTTTCTTATGTGTTTTATTTCCTCAAGTTAACTTCTGTCTCGGTTTCTTTTTTTTATTTTTTAATTTTTTAATGTATTTTTATTTTTGAGAGAGAGAGAGAGAGCAGGGGAAGGAGAGAGAGAAAGAGGGAGACACAGAATCCGAAGCAGGCTCCAGGCTCTGAGCTGTCAGCACAGAGCTTGACATGGGCCTCGAACTCACCAACTGTGAGATCATGACCTGAGCCGAAGTCAGACGTTCAACCGACTGAGCCACCCAGGCGCGCCTGCTGTCATGGTTTCTAACCTGAGGAACTTCTTTTAGTACCTCTCATAAGCCATGTCTGCTGGCAACAAATTCTCTGTCTTTGTGTATCTGAGCATAACTTTACTGAGCCTGCATTTTCGAGGAATATTTTTGCTGGATACAGAATTCTTGTTTGATAGTGTTGTGTTTTTGTTGGGTTTTGTTTTCAGTAATTTTCTGTACACTCAATATTCTCCAGCCCCATTATTTTTTATGAGAAGCATGCTGTTAATCACGCTAATCATTAGTACAGAATGAGTTCTGTTTCCCTTGCAGCACTCAGGATGACCTCTTTTGGCGTTCAGCAGCTTGACGACGATGTACCTATGTGTGACGGTCTTTGTGTCTCTTCTGCTTGGGGTTTGCTGAGATTCTTAGATCTGTAAATGAAATTTATTTTATCCAATTTATGAAGTTTATAGCTATTTACTTCTTCAAATACTTTTCCTGCCTGTTTCTCTCATTCCTTCATTTTCCCACTGGGACTTCTATTATGTACATGTTAGAACGTTTCATAGCCTGAAGGTCCTAAAGGTCTTTAGGACTCTGCTTGTCCATTAGTATTCTTTCTCTTTCTGTTGGTCAGGATGAATAATTTTTATGGGCCCATCTCCAAGCTCACTGATCCTTCCTTCTGCCATCTTGAATCTGCTGGTGAGCTTCCATAATGAATTTTTCACTTTTTATACTTTTCAGATATGGAATTCCCACTGCTTTACATAATTTGTCTTTATTGATATTCTCTACTTGATGAATCATTATTGTCAGAGTTCTTTAAACATATTCCTAATAGCTGATTTAAAGCTTTTGCATGCTAAGTCTCACCTCAACGACCTTCCCAGGTACTTTATGTTGACTTTTTTTCTCCTCTGAATGGGTCATACTTTCCTGTTTCATTACATGGCTTGTGATTTTTATTTTTATGAAAAACTGGACACTTCCGGTAACACACTGTAGTAAGTCTACATACATTCTGATTTTCCCACTGGAGGCTGTTCTTTTGATATTTTCGTGTTGTTATTCTTAGTTTCTTCAGCAAGATGCCTGGATTAATTCTGTGGATTATATCTCCCTCTGAGAGTGTTGATGGGTCTGAGAAAGATACTATTTTTAAATTTAGCTTCCTAGTGATTGCTGCTGTTTCACAATAGCCTAATCGTCAGCCAGTGACCGATCAGAGGTGCGCTCCAACACGTACGGGTTGGGGAACACAGCTTAAATCTGCCCTTTTACTTTCCCATGCATCCTCTTGTGTCTCCTCTGTTTTCGTGCATGGCCTCACGTTGAGCGAGGAGTATATGGAGCCCAGGCCCTCCACATCTGTCCTGTGTGCACAGCCTCACACATGTACACGGACTTGCACACCTATGGGGATATGTGAGAACCTCTCAAGACGCACCACTGATGTCTCATTCACTAGCCCTCCCTATTAAATTATTGGCAAAGTGCTATTCCGTTACTTTTCCCGACAAGGACGACAACAGGCTAGCTGCAACCCTGACCTTCCCCTCCGTGAGCCACCCAGATCACTATTGTTTCTGACAACGCCCAGGGACATGTGGTTTTTCTGCTCTGCACCAAATCAAATCAGTCCTCTCTAGTAACTGAGTGCTGGTTTTCACAGCCGCTACGCCCTGGTAGAATTACCACAATGAAGTACGGGGCAGTGATGAGAACAGCCCCAGGCAAAAAGGGCCACACACTCCAGCTCTCACCCTTAATAAACACTTCTCAAATGATCACAAGCCTTTGGTCAATCGCCAAAGTCTTAAAATAGCTGTTTTGTCCATTGGGGGAGGGTTCTTTTCCCCGTTTATTATGATTTTTTAATGTTTATTTATTTTTGACAGAGAGCAGTGGGGGGCAGAGACAGAGGGAGACACAGAATCCAAAGCAGGCTCCAGGCTCTGAGCTGTCAGCACACAGCCCGATGTGGGGCTCAAACCCATGAACTGTGAGATCATGACCTGAGCTGCAGTCGGATGGTCAACCCACTGAGTCACCCAGGCGCCTCATCCCCCCTTTATTTTTAGGGAAAGAACTTGCCAGGCTCCTGGCACTACTATTCTGGAAGCCCCCACACCTTGTGCATAGCCTTATCAGGACTTGGTGACGCCGTAAGTGGTATTAAAATTTAACTTTCCATGAAGCTAAACTTTTGCAGAAAAACAAGAAACCAGACTGGGAATAAGACTTAAAGAAAAAAAGTCCTTCAAAACGGTGTGCTTTTGAGGATTTTTGAGGTTGGCAAGGTCAGAGCTCTTGGCACATTACCTCAGCTAAGAAGAATTTGCTGGAAGTTTGCAGGAGAGTAAGAAACAAGGGCCATGGTTTGAGCAGCTGCACAAGAACGTGTAGAGAATGGAACGCTAGTCGGGATGTGACACGTGTCCCAGTTCCCAGAAAGCAGCTCTGACTCAAAATCAGCTTCAGAACTGATCTGCTCAAGGAAGCTGTTCATGGCCCCGTGCGCTCCGCGTTGTTCTGTCCCTGCTTTTTCTGTGCTCTGTCCGTGAACTAACAATGTTGTTCACATCTGTTCTATTTCCTGGATTACGTGACCTCACGACGAGCGCTGGCTCATGGTCTCTTTGCTGTTTTCTTTGTTAAAAAATTTTTTTGTAGTTTATTTACTTTTTTTTTTTTTTTTAGAGAGAGAGAGAACAAGTGAGCATGAGCAGGGGAGGGGCAGAGAGAGAAAGAGAGAGAATCCCAAGCAGTTTCTGCACTGTCAGCACAGAGCCTGACACGGGGCTTGAGCTCACGAACCGTGAGACCGTGACCTGAAAAGAGTTGGACACTTAACCGATGGAGCCACCCGGGTGCCCCCTATTTTTGGTTTGATGTCCCCCCTCTCGTTCCTTCCCACCTGGTGTTTGTGACATTCTTCATGTCCGACCTCCGAGTTTTATAGGACTGTTCCTTAAGACACACTGTGCATATTAACCAACTGGGAATCCTGGTAAAATGAAGAGTTTGATTCAGAAAGTCTGCGGCGGGGCTGGGGAGTCCCCTCGGCGGGGCTGGGGAGTCCCCTCGGCGGTGCCTGCGTTAAGGTGACTTTCACTAGCGAGGCTCTAGGCGGCACTTGGGAATTTCCCAAGGAAAACACCATCAGCTCGCCTCACATGGTGCCATGTAGCTTCTCGCTGTCTGTCTGTCTGTCTCTGCTGTACGTTTTCACTTTGGAGCTAGATTTCTGGCAAAAACAATTATAGATCTTCAAATTAACTCATTCCTGGAGATTACAGCTGTGGGGAAACAAATGGGCAGCAGAATTCTGAACTGCAAAGGACCTGACCACACAGGAAACAGAATCGTAGGAGCAGAGATTCTCAGTGGCGTTTGGAAACATTCACCGGACAGACAAACCTTGAGATGAGGCAGGACAGGAAGAAATGGAAGGTCAGAAAAGCAAAAGTAAAAGAGAAATGTTGAGGGAAAGGACTCATCGCTTGCCCTCTTGCCTCCTGAGTCCGCTTTCGCTAAGTCCAGTTAGGTGCACATCGCCTGTGTTTTCATACCTGTATGGAAGGAGAATCTTGAGAACAAAACCCATCTCCTGCACAGCAGAGGGTGACACTGAGGGTCAGCATGCACCCAGAATCTTCTTTTTCCACATCTTTTTTGTGTTTTAGGCTTGGAAATGGATTCAGAGTATTCCACGCCTGCTTTGTCTATTTAATCGGAGGTTGGTCCTTAACAGTTTTAAGCCAATTATACGGAGTGCCCTATATACACCGTTCAGTACCTACTCACTGTGTGACAGCTCTGTGCCTAGCCATCTGTTTGTATCTATAACCACAGTTTATAAAACACTTTGGTCTTTTTTTTTTTTTTTTTAAATAAACTTATTGTCAAGTCGGCTAACATCCAGCCTACACGGTGTGCTCTTGGTTTTGGGGGTAGATTCCCGTGATTCATGGCTTCCATACAACACCCAGTGCTCATCCCAGCAAGTGCCCTCCTCGATGCCCATCCCCCATTTTCCCCTCTCCCCACCGCCCCCCCATCAACCCTTAGTTCATTCTCTGTATTTAAGAATCTCTTATGGTTTACCTCCCTCCCTCTCTGTAACTATCTTTTCCCCTTCCCTTCCTCCATGGTCTTAAGTCTCTCAAGATCCACATATGAGTGAAAACAGGATATCTGTCTTTCTGTGACTTATTTCCCTTAGCACGATACCCTCCAGTTCCGTCCGCGCTGCCGCAAATGGCAGGATCTCATTCTTTCTCCTTGCCAAGTCGCTTTCATCTTTCAACTAACTTACTGAAGGACGGTCATGATGGGCCCAACAGCGTATGGACCACTGCATACAGCAAGAACTCTTTCTTACTCATCTCTGTGTCCCTGGTGTCATTGCGGGGCGTGGCTACACACCCAACCGTACCCCAGTGTGTGTGTGAGTCCTCTGGGCCTTTTCTACAAAGCAAAGAGCCTACACAAGACAGTCCCTAAGACGCCACCCCATTACATTTAAAATGCAGATTCAGATGCCCTTGAGGAAGCGGAGACTGAAGAGGTGAGCGGAGACGTGAGGCCCAGACGCTCTTCTCAGATAACTTTTTCAACCCCGGATGCTTGGTTTCCCAATTTAAAGAGAACAAGGGGCACCTGGGGGGGGCTCAGTCTGTTAAGCGGCTGGCTCTTGATCTCGGTTCAGGTCACGATCTCACGGTTCATGAGTTCAAGCCCCGTGTCAGGCTCGGCACTGACCGCACAGAGCCTACTTGGGATTCTCTCTCCCTCTCCCTCTCTCTCTCTCCTTCAAAAATACATAAGTAAACATTTAAGGAAATTAAACAAAGAGAACAAGAAACAGGGCAGGGGCGCGTCCTCACTCAGTAATTCACCTGTAATTTTTTGACTGAACGGGAACAATGCTTTCATGATGCTTCTACACAAATCAACACTTAACGAAGATAAATCAATGCTTCACGAAATACATCAAGATAACTTCAGACGATGATAAGGACCGAGGAGAAAATAAAAAGTCCCATGTGGGGGGGGGGGGGCATAAAAAACTAAAATGCAGACTCATCTTGAAGACTTAAAGACAAGTGAGAATCACCTAGTTGAGCACCACAAGCCTACACAGGCAGCTCAGGTGTCATTTTCTGCTCACCTGTGGCAGCAGGACACAAAGGGTGTTTGCACCACCGATGAGCATTTGCTCTAAAACCTCAAAGCCGGTAACATATACCCCGTCCCTGTCCCGGGATCAGCAGGCATAAGGCTGGCGTGTTTTCTTTGGAACCCAGAAACCATTTGGAGCCGTGCCGGGCCTGGAAGAAGCTGATGGGAGCCAAGCCCTGGTTCTGATCACCTCCAGCTGCCTCCCAGCCGGCCGCGTCCCTCCAGACTGTGATGAGCCCCACGCCAGGCCCGCCTGCTGTGGCTTCCGAAAGGGGCGGAGGCTGATTAGGAAATCAGCATTCCAGCTAGCCCCTGAGAGCACTGTTGCCTGACCACGCTTATCAGTTTATACAAGGACAGAAGGCCTCTCCCTCCCTGTCCCCTGGATTGACCATGAGACAAGATTAATCTCATTCGGATACACGCGAAGGTACGAGAGAGCACAGCTACACGTTTAAGTGGACAATGGTGGTCACGTGGGAGATCAACGCTGATCACAGAGCGTGTAGGAGTTCTGCCTCACAACGGGAACAATTTAACAGCCTCTGAGGGTAACAAGGAATATTTGTAACAGGCTGGATTTCAGAATATCCCTGAAGAGATTATGACAAAGGTCCAAGTAAAATGATACACGAACTTTGAGAGGATGATATGAATCTGACATAGTCCTAAAAGTTAAAAATGTAAGGAAACCACATCTGCGACGTATCTTTCCTAAATTACAAGCATTATAGCATCCAACAAAATATCTGATGCTTAATAGGTGCCAGGAAAAATGTCTGAGGAAGGAAGGAGAGAAGGAAGGAGAGAAGGAAAGAAGGAAGGAAGGAAGGGAAGGGAAGGGAAGGGAGGAAGGAAGGGGGGGAAGGGAGGAAGGAAGGGAGGTGGGAAAGAAGGACAGAAGGAAGGAGGAGGGGAGGAAGGGAGGAAGGAGGGGAGGAAGGAAGGAGAGAGGGGAGGAAGGAAAGAAAGAAGGAAGGAAGGCGGGAGTAGGGAAGAAGGAAGGAAGGAGGAGGGGAAGAAGGAGAGAAGGAAGGAGGGGAGAAGGAAGGAAGAAAGGGAGAAGAGAGGGAAAGAAGGAGGGGAGGAAGAAAGGGAGGGAGAAGTGCATTCTGTTCAAAAATTTTAAAATTCAGTTAGAATAAAAAGAAATAAGCCAGAAAAATCATCTTAAAAATTCATATGCACATTCCTTACAGTAATCTGTGTTTGAATAGTCCTAGAACACAACAGCAGGGGAAAAAAGTCTCTCTGAGGTATCTGGAGACAGAATGATTTCTTGACTTTGCTAGACACATCCGTTTGCCACTGTGACTCATCTAATGTATAAAAACAACAACCAAAACCCTCCAATATGGTGGCATGTTAAAGCACCCTTAAAATCGGAACACATTCAGATAGATCTACTTAGAGAAAAATGTGGGTCACCCATCACTTATTAATGGCCATAGGATCGTGTAAGAGGGCCTGTTTAAATGTGCTACACTTATTCCTACTTCAAAGCTTGTAGAAGTTGACAATCAGTGCCCGAGGAGCAGTGGGCTGGAAACATAATAGCCTTATGGATCTGATGGACGCTGCCCTCCAAAACGGTCTTGACAGGTTAGTTCTTTCTCGGCAGCCGTTGAAAATATTTTTTTTTAAATTTTTTCATGTTTATTTTTGAGACAGAGACAGAGCGCAAGCGGGAGAGGGGCAGAGAGAGAGAGAGAGACACAGAATCCAAAGCGGGCTCCAGGCTCCAAGCTGTCAGCACAGAGCTCCATGCGGGGCTCGAACTCACGAACCATGAGATCATGACCTGAGCTGAAGTCGCACATTTAACTGACTGAGCTACCCGGGCGCCCCAAAATCATTTTAACATAGGTAACTATTAAGATTAAACGCCATAGCTGCCTCTGCTTTTTTAAAAGCTAAGAAATTCTTGAAAGAAATTTTTCTTTCATTTCTTCTTGGGGAGCTATCAGAAAGGTATGGTCTTAGACCTATTATGCATAAATAAGATAAAAACTATAAAATACGTGTAGGAAAGTATAACATGGCCATATCCATGTATCTATATGTGCGCATTCACAAATAAAATGAACGACACTCTAGGATGATCAAAAGAGAACCGAATTCACCTGTGCTTTGGATCTAGTTATGTGGCCTCAGGTGGACGCTTTGCTCCTCTAGGCTACCCACAAGGCCACTCCTCAAGGCCAAAATAAAGAGCAGGCTGGCTATTTTCCAACCAAGGTTCCTTCCAGCAATAAAATGCCATCGTCTCAAATATCTGCAATTTGATATTTCAAAGCGGGTACCATAACGATACCAAAAGCAGCAGAAGAAGCCTTTGTAATATTTTTGGAAAGCAAAGGCCGAAGACAACTGAAGCATGGGAATATCGAAGATGACACAGCTCCAAATGTGGCAAACGTAATATGGCACTATAATTCAATATGATGCCCGTACTTCAATTTAGGCCCTATTTTTACCTTGAGTGAACTGCTGTTGATTTATTTCTTGAATCTGCTTTTGACCAACATACTATAAATCAAAAATAATTACAGACTATTAAATGTTCCGGTGGCCTCTGTGAACTATGTCCAAAAATATCCTTCTTAACCTTCCAGAGAAATCCTCAGGAGAACTGGAATAGCAGGGCCCTTATTACCGCTCTAGTCATTATAATCTATATGCGGCTTTATTTACATTATTCATCATCGCTAATCCTTATTGCATTCAGGTATACCAGTAGGCCGAGACTGTGAAAAGGAACATTTTCTCAAAAATTAAAGGATAAATTCAGTCTGTTCGAATTACTTAAGTAGATGAGACCCACTGGGGATCTTCATAGTGAACAGAAGGTTTTGTGGGAAGAAATCTGGAGATAAAAATCATCAGAATGAACCAGAAATAGGAAAAAGGAGATGGGATGGATGCCAATTTATAGAAAAGGGCAGAACAGAGAAGACAGAGAGATCTGAAAAGAGCACATATCTCCTGTTGAACACTACCAGAAAAAAAATGGTAGATTTTTTTAAAAAAGAGACAATCCAAAGAGGAAGTGTAGAATTTACACTCTCAATCTGAACCCCCGGGGTTGTTATTATAATACAGAATTGCACCCTTGTAACAGCACAGCCTTGAGAGTGGGACACGCCCCGTGTCAGGAAGAGGGTCTCGGCCGATCACAGACGGTCACTTTGGAGAACCTCTTCTTCACGTGGAAAGAAACAAGACACTACCGCCTGCATCTGACAAGGGAACAGCTCTCCTTGGGACAGGGTGGGAACTGCTTTCTTCTGCGAGATCCTCGGTTCATTCACTCAGCAAGACAATACTGTTCAGCCACTATGCCCAAGGAACGGGTGCATTGGGGTGTTTAGAGTTAGCTTCCAGAATCCTCTATCAGCAACAAAACCCAGTTTCGACAGAAATGAGGTATTTGTATGCTCTGGAAAACGTTTTCACTTTCCCAACCCTTCCCATCACACCGCAGGCACTGCCTGGATGATTCCTTCACGCGGGTCCCGGGCCGGCCCCGAGTTGTGAGCAGAGAACGGCAACATGGCATGATACCCCCACTAGGTGGCAGCAGCCGGCGCGCGGGTGTGGCCCCTCCCGCCCAGGGTCACCAGGGGTTTCAAAGGCAACCTGAAAAGATCAGGGCAGGGAATTTCAGCAGCAGAGTCCTAGGTGACTAGAATGACCAGATGCAAGAGGAAAAGGAGACAGAAGGGTCTAGGAGCGGGAGACTGGCAGTGCGTACCGTGCTGCTGGGGCTGCCGAGGCCGAGCGGAGTCTGTGAAGAGCCCCCCAGGGCGCTGTCTCCCACCTGGAGCTTGTTCAGGAGGACTTGTCTGGGATGCTCGGGAGCACAGCACACGGGGCCACTGCTGGCCTGTGGAAGCCCGTGAATGCAGATGCTGGAACAACCCCCCTCCCGCCCCTTCCGTGCTACCCGTGCTGCTGGATGGGGGGGATCCCCTTCCCGTGGCTTCCCACAGACTCTCCTTCCTTAGAGGAACCTCCCACTGCAACCTGTTCCTAACGACGGAGACCAACGGACCTCTTTCCAAACCAGACCGCTTTCACGCGTGAAATCTGTGCTGTTAAGAATTCCACCCGAACGTCAAGTACGACCCAGGCTGTTAGGGCACACGAAGGTGTGTGGCCAACCAATTCCTAACCATCTCCTCCATGACAACTCATCCAGCCTTCAGAGCCCTGGTGGGGAGGGGAACTAAACCTGACTACCTGACTGTCTTCCCTCTCGTCCTTCTCGGAGGACCCGGCACAGAGTTGGCAAACAACAAGAAATGTGCAGACTGGATCCCTAATGGTGCCTGATGGTGTGCTGGCCCACGCGGGGGATGTTCAGTCCAGTCCACAAACTGTGACTTCACGGAGGAGGAGAACCCCGAGTGCAAGAGGTTAAGTAACCACGGAGCAGTAAATGGCGGACCCTGGCGAGAACTCGGCTCCGGACTCCTCCTCACAAGCGTTCTTCAACGTCGGCTCTTCAAATGGGAAGGCTCACGCGGGTAGGTGATGCCATCCAAGCCAAGGGCCCAAGACCTCTGCCGCGTGGAAGTCAAGGATTTAAAGGAAGGGTAGCACTGCCCAGCATCCACCCAGGAGGAGACATTAGACTAGGGCTCTGAGCAGGGGCACAAGAGCAAATGCGGGCAGGGGACAGGCAGACAACAGAAATGGGGAAAGTGGCTGGCCGGGCCAGAGTGACCTCGCTCCTTGGCTGCAACCGCTAACACCCGGCTGATAGTATGGTCCTGGTGTCGTTTACGCAACGAAGAACTAAAACTAAAGGTTTTATGGGACAGGTCCCCATGTTTGCAGGCATAAGAAAAGTCGTGAAATCCTGTGTAAGCCAAATCAAGATATCCGTGAGCCGTCTTTGACCCACAGGGGGAGGCCAGCTCCTAGATGGCACTCTGGATATGCTGATTTCACTGGTATGGGGGTATGGCCTGGGCCACGAGACGTCTGCAAGTTCCCCAGGTGATCTGCGGTGCGAAGCTGAGCTTTACAATTCAAAGTAGGGTCACTGGGGGCAGCTGGCTGCCTTAGTCGGGTAAGCGTCTGACTTCGGCTCAGGTCACGATCTCTCCGTTCGTGAGTTCGAGCCCCACGTCAGGCTCTGCCCTCACAGCTCAGAGCCTGGTTCAGATCGTCTGTCCCCTTCTCTCTCTGCCTCTCTCTCTCTCTCTCTCTCTCCCCACCTCTCTCCCCCTCTCTCAAAAGTAACGAAACATTTAAAAATAACGAAATATGGTCATCGTCAGCACGGGCATCAACTGGGAAGCAGAAATGCCAAATCTGGAATCCCACCAGATTCTGGTGAATCTATGAGACTCTACTGAAATCAAAATCCGCCTTTGAAGCAGACCCCCCAGGTGGTTTGAGCGATCCTGATCAAGAGGAAGTGTTCAGGCCTTGCTAATCATTCTGCTGGTTTTCACTTGGCCATCAACCAAACCCCACGAACGCCAGACTTAAATGCTGCTACTCCGCTCCACAATCCTGCCCACCCTCCAGACATGGCCCCATCCCAGGAAGGTAGATGAGCCTCCACGTTTTCTTTTGTTCTGCTGTGTTTTTGCTTTCTTACAGTTCTGCTCTTGCATCTGGGTATGAAGAAGAAATAAGTGTATCTCAGAAGCTGGTGTGTCAAAGCACTCGTTCTCCTTTGGTGACGCACCGTCTTAATTAGGCTGCCACGGTAAACATATCTTGCCCCAGGGATCCCACGAGAAGATGGCTGGCCAAAAAATAATATTATCGGCCCTCTCTCCGAACAAGAACCCGATTACTCTTGAACCTAACCTTCGGCTTCTTTTATTCCACACCACTGATTTTATCATACATCTTTTTACCCGTCAGATGTCTCTGGCGTAAATGTCACCGCACGGTCCCTTCCCTGACATGGTCTCTAAGTTTTAAAAATTTCTCCACGATGCAGCAGAGAGAACTTACTGTTCCTTTGTCATCCGACAGTCCCAACTTCATTAAAAGCTCTTAGAACGTGCTGGTTTCCCTCAAGGGAAACCTCATCTCCATCTATCTGTTCCTCCCAAGAAAAAATTGGTTAGCCCAATCCCATACAGGCGGTCAATAAACGTTGAAATACAATAATAATAATGACCTGAAAGCTTCATGTTCTTCCTTAGCCCTTGCAGGTTGCCATGGTTACCACTAAAATCTTGTTTTGTTTCACTGGTCCTTCAATTCTTTTACATAAAATTCCTCGGGGTTTACTGCTCACCTTCTCCCTGTCCCTTTACTTGCTGCAGGATCAGTCACTGTCACTGATAGAACACACCTTTCCTAGATACCTGGGACTATTTCCATTTAAAATGAAGTACATTATTTCTCGTGAAACCTAAAGAAGCGAATCACATGAACGCGTTTAAAGCACAGAAATAGGAGAATACTGTGATAAAAATCACAATACTCCACTTTTCCAATTGGGTCACGTTGCGAAAGTACGTGAAAAAAATAGAATTTTTATAACTAAGCAGCTGTGGTTTCCTGTTAGAATAAAAAAATATGTCTTTTTTTTTTTTTTTAATCAGAAATACTTATGTAAGACACAGCTGAGTCCTAAAAAAGGTTACTCTCACCCCGGAACAATCCAAGGCAACCCTTGCTGTAGGTACAGCATCTCCGTGACCTCTGTGCGTTTCCCATACTGTATGCCTGAAAACCTTCCCTTGGATTCTGACTCTGGGGTAAACCAACCTTGAGGTTGGGCTCCCACCTCCTGCTCCCCCAGATAACCCACTGGTGCCCCCTAGAGTAGTCACCGCACCAGTAACTCTGTCCACCAGCTTCAAAAGCCCTCCACTCCAGTTTTCCAAGGCTACAGGTTGGCGACGCATCTGAAGACTGTAACTCCACATTACAATATTTCTTGGTGCTTTCAACATCCCCCGTCAACCAGCGTGCAGCAATCATATCCCACTATTTTCTCGCCCGTTCTCTGCACCGGACCAGCCAGACACAGGGTTGACTGACTTAGACCTCCTCTTGGTTAATTCTGTTTTGTAACTTAACATTTATCAGCTGGTGGGGCTTCCAAGGACTAGATATGGCGTCTGAATTTCGGTCCTTCTGTGACAGGCAACCAGTGCCTACTTGCTGCTGGTCTCGTGTTGAGAAGGCTTGGCTGCCTGGCTGCGATGAATATTCTCTCCACTTTCTACAAGTGAAATTAGGCCAAATCGCTGACAGTTGGCCATCCTGACCTATGAAAATGATAGTACCACACGATTCAGCCTAGGAGTTGGGGAAGAGAAGGGAAGAAGATGTTCCCTGTACGGTTTTGGCATATCTACAACTCCTGAGTTACCATCTTACACAAAATTACAGACTCTCAAAGGCTCTGTTAAAAAAAAAAAATGGAAGAGCTATCAAATTCTTGCTGAGGTACACTAAATTATTCAGAGGCAGGTGGATGAATCATGAGTGAATTAACTGTGCCCCTCCTGTTCTTCTAACTCACAGTTTCCGGAAGGCCAGCATAAAGAAAGCATAAAGGATTCACACCATGACCACGGACTCCTAGGGCCGGTAAGGGGGCAAGGAAGACGGAACGTGAACCCAGGCACCTTCCTTTGGGGGAGGGAGGCTAATGTCAAGTATATGTTTCTCACAGGGCTTTGCTATGTTTTTAATCCAAGACTGGGTGAGGATTCATTTTAAAGGAAGATAAAAAAAATCAATGGCTAATATTTTCCAAGTCTCTTCCAACTAAGACATATTGGATACTATATTTGGGGCCGTATACACTGGTACAGCTTTAGTTTTCATGACCATCAGGAGGGCACTAAATAGAAATATAATTTGACCAAACGGAAGGCGAGGCATCAGTCTGAGACAACCACACACCAGAAATGACATGGGGGAGAATGAGGAAACAATGGAATATGAGCTGTGTCCGTCTCAATAACTCTCATTTGATAACGATGTATAGAAGACTCAGTCCTCTCACAGTTTGTAATTCGTCGCTTTACTGACCCCCTACAATTCTCTGGTTGGCTTTACCTTTTTACAGTATTAATTAAAGCAGTGGCGGGTTTTACCCATAAATTTCTGGTGACTAATTTTCTTTTGCGTCTTCTCCAAAGCAGCAGGATATTTCACATTGCCTCTAGCAAGTTTTGTGTCCCGCCAGTTCAATTTTATTATATATATATATATATATATATATATATATATATATATAGAGAGAGAGAGAGAGAGAGAGAGAAAGTGGGAGAGGGGCAGAGAGAGGGGGAGAGAGAATCCCAAGTAGGATCTATGCCCCGAATGGAGCCCAATGCAGGGCTCGATCCCATGACCCTGGGATCATGAACTGAGCCCAAAGCAAGAGTCAGAAGCTCAGCAGACTGAGCCCCCCCAGGAGCTCCTGCTCCTCAACTTTAAAACAAAGGGCTGAATGATACGATGAACCTTCTGGGTCTTTCCAGTGAAAAGACAGCAGGAATCCGAGGTTCAGGTGAGAAGCTTTTATGAGCGACCCTGTGGGTTAACCATTTCCCAAAGGTGGAAAAAGGGACACTTGGGAACATGTCAGAAGATTTTAGGTGGAACATGAACAAAAATTTTTTTTTAGTAACTACGTATTTATTTTTTAAATTTTTTTTTATTTTTAAGTTTATTTATTTTGAGAGAGAAAAAGCACGAATGGGGGAGGGGCAGAGACAGAGGGAGAGAGAGAATCCTAAGCGGGCTCCGTGCTGTCAGCGCAGAGCCCGATGCGGGGCTCACGCCCACGAAACTGTGAGATCGTGACCTGAGCCGAAACCAAGAGTCAGACACTCAACCGACTGAGCCACCCGGGTGCCCCTGCATTTCTTCTTTAAACTTCCCTTACGGCAACTGGTATTGGTTTTCTGTTGGTGACAGAAATACGCTTATTTAAACAAATTAGGGTTAAAAGTAAAGCTATGTTAAGAAAACGTACTAAGTAAATACTGGTACATAATTGAAGAAGGTGGCAGTGAGTGACCAAGGTCTAGGAAACAGTGCGGCGCGATTCTCCACGGCAACACTAGAGTTAAATTTACTAGTTCCTTGCAATTGACATTATCTTTGAAACTCTGAAAAACAGATCTATCTTTTTAGAACTTACTAGCAGTGTGTCTTTATGAAATGTTTGTCGTCGGAAGCCTGAGTTCTGAGAGCGGGATCCTTTCTCAAAGCCAATCTGAATTCTCAGGAGTTCTGACCTTCTTCAAAGCCACGGACAAAGTACTGGTAAGGACAGAGACCCGTAGGTCACGGCCAGAAAGTGCACCAAATTGCCAGGAGCCTTTGTAGCTTCAGAAGAGCCATCTGTCCCCCGCCTTCTTACACCCGCACAGACTCTCGGGAGCCTGCATCTGTCTGGCCCTCTACCAAGCTCTCCACAAGCATTAGCTCATGCTTCCTCTTTTTTTTTTTTTTTAACGTTTATTTATTTTTGAGACAGAGAGAGACAGAGCATGAACAGGGGAGGGCCAGAGAGAGAGGGAGACACAGAATCCGAAACAGGCTCCAGGCTCTGAGCCGTCAGCCCAGAGCCCGACGCGGGGCTCGAACTCACAGACCGCGAGATCGTGACCTGAGCTGAAGTCGGACGCTCAACTGACTGAGCCACCCGGGCGCCCCAGCTCATGCTTCCTCTTAACAATCCTGTAGCGTAGCTGCCTCCCACCCCGGTTTACGCAGAATGAGATTAGATAGTGTGCTCTGGCTTACAGAGTTCAAAACCAGTTGAGACGGGGGAAAGCTTAGATCTTGTGACAGCGAACAACGTCAACACCCTGGCCCTTCTATGAAGGAAGTGTTTGAGGCAAATCTGTTTCAGATCAAGATCCAGAAGTTTCAATTATATTTGGCAGGTACTTCAAAACATGTAATTGTTGGGTGCTATACTCCACTCTAAAGTAGGTGACAAAATGCTGCTATCACCGAAGAAAAAAGGGGAATGCTTGAAACAATCGTGAGTTTCCATTCAAATTCCCGCTGTAATAAAGCCTTTAGTGACTTATTTCAAGGGACTCGGCCAAAAATTGAATTATTTGATTAGAAAGCCAATATTTTCCCCTAAAATAGTTTCACTGTTCAGCCACTAAATGCACCCAAATTCACAACAGGGGAAGCTTACTCCCAAGTATAGAGCTTTTGATTAAATTGTTTGAAGGTTTAGCTCACCTTACGCACAATCCCCCCATTTCCTAATCTTGTTTTGTAGCAATGCTTTAGGGAATGCTTCCCAATAAATTCTGAGGGCAGAAAGTCGGCATGTGAATGTCTGCACACGCACACACACGGGGAGCCCCACCGCACGAGTGTAAGCCACCAATAATCTAATGCTCCCAAACCCAAAAGGCCCACTGAGTGACATAGTAAGATGGGTGTGGAACCTGGACCATGAGATCCCGAGACACTGGAACTGGGGCTAATATACAAGGAGGAGAGCAATCTCCCTGAGGTTACTTTTGGTGTGGTAGTTTGTGTTGGGAAGGATTTCTTGTGTATCTCTGGCTACTGCCACCTATCTGGCCTCTGATAGAATTTCCTGGGGCCTTCGTTCCAATGTTTCAAGAGAAGTGGCAGTGAGGTAAACTGGGATCACGACACCATTCTGCTCTCTTTGGAAACTGCAAAGAATCGTTAAGTCCTGCCAGTAGAGAGCTCTTTCCTTTCAGGGTGTGTTTGTGTGTGTGTGTGTGTGTGTGTGTGTGTGTGTGTGTGTGTGATCATATATGCAAAGCTCTTAATACTGGCCTTACAAATACCACATATTCAATAAATGGATCCTACTCCTGAGATCCAGCATATGGACAGGGACCCAGGCCCCAGGGTCAGCCTACCTCGCGTATGTATCAGGCTGGCTCTGTGGCCTTGGGCAAGCCAGCCCACCTCTCTGTGCTTCATGAAGAAAATGGGAATAACTGGAAATGTTATTTCATAAGGTTATGGAGTCAATACAAACAAAATTCTTAAAATAGAGCCTACCATTTAGGGAGTGCCCAAAGAATGTCAGCTATCTTTCTTATAATTCAGAATGTTAACTAAATCTTTCTGTTTTTTGAATAATTGGAATGATTTCATATTTAAGTTCTCTCTGCCTAAGCAATTAGAATTTTAGACATTTCAAAACCAAAAAAAAAAAAAAATTATTGAAAAGAATATGTAGTGTGAACGTAGAACTTTACTGTATTTTTTTAAATCCTGAAAGGATATTGTAAATGTCAAGAATAAAATCATCCGGTCTGATATATTTTGTAGCAAATCTCTAAAATGTACACATTTTGAGATTAATGAAAATGTTAGATATTACCGGGGCATCATGATTCTGTCATGACGTAATTAATGTATTCGACGTATTATTACCACGAGCTATTAAACCAATTTAAGGAAAGTTGGGACACTCTTCATTCCAGCATTCCCCCCAAATGACTCCAAATCCAAACTTTTTATTTTCATAGCTAGTCGCACACCTCTTGGAAAGCATAATTTCTGTCTCAGATGACAAAAACATTAAGCCTGAAATATGAACTGTACTATTTATGCAGCAGTATCGAAGAGTGAAAGACACAGGCCACCTGGTCAAAATTACAAGTTTAGTGACAGTTACTCTGACCTCTCTGCAGACCTCCTCCTCCACACCCCCTTGACCTGCCCGCCATTCCGGCATCCGCCATTTTGCGCAACCTCGACCACGTTCCCACTGGTTGCTGGAGAAGGAGACAGGAAGATGGATGTAACATGGGGGCAGGAGCTGTGAGTGGCGGGCATCTCCCGGCAGGTGCCAGGCTCTGGGGTGGGCATCCCATACACTTGAGTGCGGGTCTTGACAGCCCTGAAAAATGGGCATCCCCTTTTGCAAATAAGGGAACTGAAGCGCGGAAAGTTCAGATGGTTTGCTCACGGTCACGGTTACTACGTGTCATGGTGAAGACTCCTAAACGAGGCTGTGTGACTCTGCCCCTCTGGACCACACAGTTTCCGCAGGAGGTCCCTGGGTGGAAGGGCGTGCATCCTCTGGGTACCACCGAACAAAAGAAACCAAAGCCACAAGTTGAGCCAGAGTATCTTTAGTCTGAGGAACAGCGAGCACAGTTTCTTTATCCCTCTTTCCCTTATTTTCTACGAAGAACATTTACTGTCGTCATAATGTGAACACAACTTCAGAGTAATTAAACATTGAAGAGAGAGAGCAAGAAACTTTGTAGGACATAGTGTTCTCTAACAAAGGCTTACATTACTACTTTTCCCACTCATGTTTGTGTTTATCTGGGAAATTCAAAGGTTTTAAGGAGAAAGAAACGAGAACACCCAATCAAACAGAACAAAATAACCAGGACCCCAAACTCTTCCAGATCCAGAGAAACGCATCACTTAAGCAGGCGACGGTGGACAGCAGGTCCATCATTTTGCATTAGAAACCATCTTGATGTCGGTTGGACAACCATCTAGATCTGAAGCAAAACTGAGCTTCACAAACATCCCTTTTCAAGTCTTTAACCTCCGCGAAGCCTGGATTCCAAACCTTGTCTCAATGAGCGAGCCACCTACTCAACAAAGCTCTCCTCATCTCCTCCTCTCCCTCAGCCTCTGACTCCCCGCTTCCCTTCCTTGGTCTCCACCACACAAAGGGTGCTACTCAAAGGGACAGGAAGCTTTGCAGGCTGTAAGAACCGGTGGGGAGTGTGGACAAACCAGTCAGCCCCCCCTCACTCCCTACCTCAGCCATTTCTCAGAAAAGAAACGGGGTGCAGGTGCCCCTCCAGCCACCCTGCTTCACTTCCCCCAAAACAAAACTTCTCCGTCCTACCATTTAGGACCATTCCCGATTGCTGGTTTTAGAACGGTGGTGCTTGACATATTGACAGATAGTTTTAAGGCCATGCTTTGGATCCTTTTTTTCCTGGGGCCCTAGGGAGATTTTTCGCCGAAGAATTCTCTCCTTCTTTCCCTCATCTTCTCTCCCACGCCCCCCTCTCTTAATCAGCCTGGAACCCCAACTAATAAATGTTTCGTAGTAAGATTAACCTGGTAGAGTGCTTGTACCGGAGTAGTGCGGAGTGTGATGAAAGATAAAGGAAATGCCGTCAGTGTAATTACATGCTTTCCATGCCTACTAATATCAGATAGTAACACACTTTTTTGTTTGTTAACTGTGGGGCAAGAAACGAACTCCAAATCAAAACTATGCATTATACCTTGTTATACATTTTTTTTTACTTCAATAATGCTGTCATTCCCCCTCCCCTCACCACACGTTTCACCAGCAACCGTGCACTAATTGGTTTTAAATCCCTGTCCTTCATTTAGGAGCCCAATTAGCCCCTGATCGGCTTCTCTGCACTGCCCCATTGCCATAAAATACAGTCATAAAATATTCACGAGCAGCATATGGGAGAAGGGCTTTGTTCTGTTATGCGGCTGATGGAAAAACAGAAGTAACTTTGCTCCCAACCAGAAGAAAAAGATGATGGAAAAGGGATCAAACTTACAACTTGGAGCCCATTGAGAAACTGCTAATTGTTATCTAAAGTAGAAGAGAACCGCCAGATGCGGGCAGAAATGATGCAAGAGACTTAGAGGAAAGTTACTCCCCCCCCCCCCCAGTATTACTGCAACATAGACACACGCAGGTGCACAAGCACACGCACATTCACGCACACAAGTGTCAGAGGCAGTGGGCAGGAACATGACGTTAACATTCGGTAAGCTCTCTTTAGGTTTTACGTCCTTATTTATTTAAACATATACAGTTCCATCCCGATCATTACTATTAAAAGAGTCAAACTTTCTTAAGTTCCACTGTTCAGCATTTAAAATTGTAAAACTACTACACCGTACTTCTCAGAGCTGGAAATCCCTGAGAAAACGGGTGCCCGTACCACGGACGAAGAACGCTTAAGAAATAAACATGGGGCAGGTCAAGTAAATATTTGTAAAAAAAAAAACAAAAAAAAAACAAGTCTAAATCATTGTTGAAACAAAGTTCAATTTCCTTGTTTCCTTCATGAGGATCATCAGACCTGTTTTACTATCTGCCTTGAGGATTAAGTGAAACAACTCATCGGGACACGTCCCGCACTTTTATTTCTTGGCCCATTTTGATAAGTATTAGCAGAGTATGGATCTATAGCTGCACACGGAGACATGAGTCACTGCCATTGAAGTCTATACAAATGGAAGGGTCTCAGCTTTAAAAAAAAAAAAGCCACTATGATGCTTAATTTTTGCCAAGAAGCTTAGCAGTTAACACGATGGGTTCTTTTCAAAACACCTTCCTTCTCTGTCTAGACAGCTCTGGGTCTTTAGGCCAACCGAACTGGGTTTTCCTAAGTGGGTTCACTTAGAAGCAGGCTTCCAACTCAGCCCATCTCCAGGGGTCAGGGCTCATCGATCCTGCTCTGGCCTCATCCTGCCCGGGTGTCAGCTGCCAGAGAATGACAGCGTGACAGTGAGGAAGGCTGCAAGCTGTGGAGGAGAAACGTCGGAAATCCTGGGGGACCGCCGCGTGTCCCAGGCACCCGGACTGGGTTGTTTCCCCGAGAAGGAGGAGAGGGATGATCTATAAACTCCCGAGTGGGTGTGGAGAGGAACAGCTGTGGACGACAAATTGATTTCATTGGGTGACTTCGACAGCAGCAGGCCTGGGGCCCGGAGTCGCTGCACACCGCTGTGGCCACCCACCGGGGAGTCAACATCATTAAGACAACTGGAGAATGCCTGACTGCAGAAGCTGGGAGCCAGACCCACAGCAGGGGGAGGAGGGCAGAGGCGCGGAATTCCGATCGGTGGGGCACTCCACGGGCCTTCGACAGAGAAAGGAACAAACAGCAGGGTGAATCGCAAAACACCACTTGGTACCCAGTCTTTACAACGGCCCCGCTGCCAGATGAGCAAATGATCTGGTGTTCCCAGGTCCCGTGGTGCAGCTTCCTTTCTAGAACACTGGTCTCACCGTGGAAACGCGCCCCAGCTCCCTAAAGCTCAGGCAGACGCTCTAGGAGCTTAAAGCCAAGCGGCTTCCACATCCACGTTCGGTGTGTGAGAACACAGAGGGAGCCCCTGCATCTCTCCCCGCACCTTTTATGGGAGCGAGGTTGCCTACGTCAAAACACACGACTTAGAGAAGCAGGATGAGACCCAGGTGCAGGAAACCGCTGTCTACAATGGCCAAATATTTAGATCCCAGGCGAAGGTTGCCAGAGGCCCCATTTCCCGAACATATGTGCCAGATGTACACATCCAAGGATCAAATCTCCAGGCTGGTTTGAATCCAGTTCTCAAGCCTGCGTGGTTTACATATCTCCAATAGCCTTTGTGTACAAGAGATGGAAGTGAAGTCATGGCGAGGAGATCCTTTGACAGATGGACTTAGCAGCAGTCATCTCTGCGTTTGCTCACCTGGTGCTATTGGTCCGGAGTTGTTTGAAAAATGAAGTTGAAGGAGCGCCTGGGGGGGCTCAGTCAGTTGAGACTCTGACTCTTGATTTCAGCTCAGGTCACAGTCTCGGGGTTCGTGAGATCGAGTCCTGCATCGGGCTCTGTGCTGACAGCTGGGAGCCTGCTTGCGATTCCCTGCCTCTCTCTCTGCCCCTCCCCTGCGCACACTCTCTCTCTTTCTCTCAAAATAAGTACACATTAAAAAGAAAAAAGAGAAAAGAAAAAGGCAGGTGTCAGGACCTCTTTCAAGTCAAAGTGGCTCCACTGAGGCAAAGGGAGACAACCCTACAATTCCACATTACCTCCCCCGGGATCTAGGCCCCGGCAAAGTGCCAGCAATTCGGCACCACCGTTTACAAAGATGGATGAAGGGCACAAAAAGAAACATTTTCCAAATGGCCTTTACTTAATAAAGGCCAACTTAGAGAACATTATAATTTCCCAGAACTTATGTAAGTCCTACTACTATTTTTTACCCTTTTGGAAAGTTTCATCATCGAAATCAAAGTGATGACTCATAACTGTTATTCGAAGTCGGTGAGCACTTTGCGACGTCTCTTCCTTAATCACTCCTCCAAAGGAGAAAGAAGCGAGGTATGTTTCCTGGGATCACAGCAAGAAACATTTTGACCTCCGTGACATACAACTTGTAGGTCCATGCATACACCACGGGTGGTTTCTTCAGTAACTATTTGATATAAAGGACTCTCGTCCGCTCAAATACTAAGTTCAGGAAGATCTTCATATCCTGGCACTTGTTACAAGCACGGGACCCCTTTCTTTCTTAGACACAGAGACTAACGACCAAAAATACTCTTGCTGCCGATTTGAGAAAGTATGGGCTACCCCATATGCGCTTCCAGGACCATCCCTGATGGTACCAGACACCCTGTTTCCTTGATTGCAACAGCACGCACACTAATGATTTCAGAGAATAAGCATTACTCATAGTACACATGAAATCCAACAAAATGCTAGGCATCGTGGCTAAGGATGTTCAAAGCTTTGAAAGGGGGAACCGTATTAAAACATGAAGAAACCAAACGGCCTAAGAGCAGTCACATTAATTGAAAACGCTGGATTGCTTTGAAAATATTTAAACTCAAAGAGGATCACTTTTCCTCCTACAACTGCTATCTTATAATCATTAAGACTCCAATATATGAGATAGAAGCATCTAGATTAGAGAAGCCGTGGGCTGGAGAGAAATTCAGGGGTTTCTCTAGTTCAGCTGGCTATTCCCTGTGCGTACCGCCTTTCCCGTGTCTCTGCCCAGCATTCAGTGGGAGATCGTGGGGGTGGGGAGCGTGCTCTCTCAAGAAATAGTGCAACAGCCGGTCACACGAAGGGATTTACACAAAAGGAGACCTACGTTCAACTCCCGGTTCCCCGACTTCCTTACACAGAGCCTTGGACAAGCTGCTGAGCCTCTCGGGGTCTCATCCTCACGTAAGAGTGGTAACTTGTCTATTTCACATGGATGTTGTGAGGCAGTAGATGAACTGCCTGATGTCCAATACAGTACGTTGCACAGATTAAATACTCAGTATATACGGTAACTACTATCTTCCAAGCCGGCCCTATAAATGGACGTTTTTGACACCTTTTAGGGACATCTCAGTTCCCTAGGAAAGTGCATTTTAGACTTTTCAGAATCCCCAAATGCAGCTCTAAACTTGAAAATTAAATATTTCAGAATAAGAGCATTAACATCCCGTAAGTAGCTTGCGTGCCACAGTTCTCTTTGCCAAGCGTTTAACTTTGCAACTCATTCCAGTAGCTTAATTACGAAGTTGAGCCCTGACCTCCATCACTCTGAAGAGGCGGATTCTGCCCAGATGAGACTAGAAGTGGCTTCTTTCTGCATGAGTTACCAGTCAAGAGATCTGATTTCAATCCAAGCAGATGCATCAAAACGCAGAGCTTTGGCTCCATGCTTTCTTGGCAGTCAGGGCTTTTCTATACTCTTTTCATTTCCTAAGATGCACTAGTCCATGGCCAAGTAGTTATTTCCTTCTTGTGCAGTAGACGTTTAGCCTTTGATCATTAAGATAAACTCATCATACGATAATCTGGTAACACTATAAGGTATGAGGCAGACAATGATTAGAGCCTCTTCTTTTCAGAGGTAAGCCAGGCATTGCTACAATAGAGACCCTTGAAATCTACCATCAAGGAGGCAATATTCTCAGCATCTCCCAAAAGAGACGTTCCTACCACGACGAAGGCATTCATTTTAGTAACACTTTCTAGGTCAGAGTTTCTAGCCGCTGGAGCTCTGTGATGGGGTTACAGGTGTGGTCCCTCAGTCCCTATTCCCACCAGGGGAGGCCCGGTGTGCAACATCAGCCTTTACTGTTATTTTACAGTGGGTGTAGAAAATATTTTTGGCTTACATATTGATGTGAAATGTTGAGAAACTCGGAGAAACTCTCATCATCGTCTGCCTCTTACAATGGTGCCAGATTACTATATGGTGGGTTTATCCTAATGGTCAAAAGGCAAAGCGACTATTATACACAAAGGAAACAGGTCCTACTCTCTCCTTCCTTAAGTAGCATCTTCCTTAAATGCTAAGCGTTATCTTACTGTGGGAGACAAAGCGTGGTGCCTTTTACACTCAAAGGCAACTGCAATATCACTTTTTTCCACTTTTTCCACAGATTGAGGAACATGCAACCTCTGTCGAATTTATGGGTCTTTATTATGCACCACATGGTGGGGAAATTCATCACGGAAAGAGAGGGTGTCGTCTGTCTCCAAATATCAAGAAAGTGACTGGCCAACTAATGGTTCGTGACTGATCTTGTAGTAAATGAATGAAGATAGGGAATAGTGTGGGTTCGCTCGTTTAACTGTTTCTTGTTTTCTTTGAAATGCCAGGGAGGAGGATAAATCCTAAGCCTAAAGGTTAATGGATGTGTCAGTGCTAGCTATATTTGCATTGTTCTTATGTTATGATTATGAATACCTCTGCAGCATCTCACGGCTGACACAGGGTAGACCTCTTAACATTATGAGAACACAAAACAAAAAACGCACCGTGGAACAAAAGTGGTCTATGTGATAAACAGAGAAGTGACATCTTTTTTTTATTTAAAAATTAATTAAAAATTTTTTAAAGTTTATTTTTAAGAGAGAGAGAGAGAGAGAGAGCGTGGGAGCAGGGGAGGGGCGGAGAGAGAGGGAGACACAGAATTTGAAGGAGGCTCTGAGCTGTCAGCACAGAGCCTGATGTGGGGCTCAAACCCACGAACTGCGAGAACATGACCTGAGCTGAAGTCAGATGCTTGACTGAGCCACCCAGGCACCCCTGAGAAGTAATATCTTTTTTTTGCATGAGGAAACGCCATACAGAGTTCACTTTGGGCACCATGAGGTTAAGTGGGTGTGTAGGAATCATGCTCTCCTAAGAGAAAAATCAGCCAGCGACTCAAGAAGGATAAAAGTTTATTACCATATAGAACGAAAACCTTCTCGTGTTCCTATTTTTGGGTTTAAAACATCATGGAAAGACACTTCCCGATTCCTTTTATAAACCCTTAATTGTGGAGGAAAGAGGATATTTGACAAAGAAGGGTGTCAGCTGACTCAGAAGGGTTCATTGTGCTTTTCGATACTGCCTTCTTTAAATGAAGGATAAGGTGAAAACTAAATCACCAAGGAAGAGAACTGTAAAACAAAACAAAAAAAACAAAAAAAAAAAAAAACCAAAAAACAAAAAAAAAGAAGCTTTAAAAAAAGAAAGCTTGCCAATACGTAACAATCATGAGATAAAGGAGAATTTTTCAGGGAGGGAAAAAGCAGCCTTGTGAGGGCCTACCGGGAATGAGAGCTCACAAAGGGGCCGGTGAAAGACATTATAAAGATCTATACCCAAGGGTTATAGGAATTCATGCACAGGGACTTACTCTATTTCTTTGTCTCCAAGCAGATATTAATTGAGTCAGTCTTGCTCTAACACTGCTTTTTCCAAATGGCGGTCACCAGCCACATGTGGTTGCTCACCTTGGTCTGTGGCTGGTGGGTGTAACAAGGTGGGTGTAAGTGTAATGTACACACCAATTTTGAATACTTAGCATAAAAATGTAAAATAACTCATCAGCAATTTTTGTAACGAATATTCTGGATATAGTTAGTTGCATACAATGTTGTTAAAGTCAACTTCATCTGCTGTGTGTGTGTGTGTGTGTGTGTGTGTGTGCACATGTGTGTTTACTTTTTTAAATGTGGCTCCCAGAAACTTACAATTATAAACATGGCTTCCATTACGCATGCAAGGTTTGATAGCACTGCTCTAAGGGTCTAAAAAGGTTATGTAAACCTATTTACCCGCGAACATCTTTCCCTTTGAAAAGAATTGCGGGAGCCTGGCCCGAACGTAGGAAACTTCTCATCCGTCTCCCAACCACCTTGGTTTTTCTTTGGTGACTCTTACACTTGAGCCACACTGAGGTTGAAGCCCAGTCCTATCCTCCAACAGCTGGGAGATGCCGCTAAGAGAAAATGGTGGCCACTAACTCGCCAGTTCCTTTCCCTCAGGCATGCCATTGAGGAAGCAGACTAGGAGACAGCCAAAAAAAAAAAAAAAAAAAAAAAAAAAAAAAAAAACCAGAGGAGACCTGGTCTGGGAAAATGCAACCTGAGGGAAACTGCGAGGCACCCAACAGAAGAGAAAAACTTAGGCTCAGAATTTAAATCAAAATCGAAGGGCACTCGCGTCCACCTTGGTCTGCTCTATATTTTCGCCACGGTTATGACTGGAGGGCTCAGCATCAGAAGTCTTCACGAGAGGCTTGGAAAATGTTTGCCCTTCGATTTCTCTGTCTACACATCTGGGGGTGTGGGTTATGTGAGTTTTGTATGACGCCTTCAAGTCAGAACTTGCGTTGGCTGATTCAGTTTCAGGGCCTTTGAAGTAACCACTACTCCCACCTCCCCAGTATCTGCGTGGCTGGCTCCCTCTTGCCGTTCAGGCCTCACATAGAGGTTATTGCCTCAGAGGGCTCTTCCCTGACCACCCCTGGGGGTCCTCCGGCCACCCTATGACATCACTCTATCTGATCTGCTCCAGAGCTCTCGTAACAAGCTGGTTTGTCCTTACTTACATCCTCGCTTGTTGGTTCATTCACTCATTCACCCTCCAAGACTGGGAGCCTCATGAGAGAAACGACCTTGTCGGTCTTATTCACTGCTCCCTCCACTCCGCAGAGAGAAGCGTCTGATATATAATATGGGCTCGGGGAATATCAAGAAAATAAATAAATGACTCAGTCCTGATTCATAAACGACCAAGAACGACTTTGGCCAATGTAATGGAAATGGAATATACTAACATAACTACCAACAAAGGCTGGAGAACCAAATTCGGAAAATGGAAAGAACAAAGGGAAGCCAAGCAGCCAGAACAGAATGTCTATTGGCAAATCGCAGCGCGGACCCTGTGGAGTGAGGGCACGGTGCCCCTGAAGTTACCGTGTCCACAGCTGCCCTTGGAAATTATGCTACTGTCCATTGAGCCATCGCTAAAAAGAACTCTGCATTGACTTGATCTCTCCGCATCACAAACCCCATTGGAAGAGTTTTGTGTATGTCTGATTGTTCAAATCTACGTCACATGGCTCATGCCCTAGCCTACTAGGGAAGGCAGTAATGCTGATCTAGTGAGATTTCGTTTCCCCCTATATAAGGGAAAGGACTCTAACTCTCATTAAAATTTATAAGGCAAGAACTTTCCCAAACACATCTGCTGGGCAGATTCCCCAAATGACAAACGTTCCCTATAATCTTGTGATTGTGAATACATCTATTTATTTTTCTTTGATCAGATATATGCCTTACTGCTGTATGTTAGACGTTAGATTTCTTACACTGGAGTGAATTTCTGAGCGATAAAAATACTATGCTCTCTTAGGGGTCTCCAGAGAAACAGAACCAATAGATTTATTTATTGACTTTACATGTATCTATAATTATAGCATATGTATTTCTAATAAGGGACTTCTATATTTATTATACAAGTATTTACTGTATTACTATTATACATGCATTTATTATGAGGAAATGCAATTACGAAGGCTAAGAAGTCCCCGGATCTGTAGTTGGGAAGCTGGGGACCCAGGAGAGCGGATAGGGTAGTGCCGGTGTGGGTCTAAAAGCCTGAGAATCAGGACGACAGATGGTATAATAGCCACAGTGTCAAGACTGAGGAAGAGCTGATGTTTCAGGTAGAGTCCAAGGTCAGGAAAAGACCATATCCTGCACTCAAGGTGGTCAGGCAGGAGGTGTTCCTTCTACCTTGGGGTTGTTCTGGTTGGGCCTTCGACTGATTGGCTAAGGGCCACCCACACTAGGTGATTTCATTATGTATTCCACCCCAAACCACCCTCCCAGGCAGAATGTTTGAACCACCACACATGCCCTTCCAAGGACAATCAACAATCCAGTTAGACCTCAGAACTTGACGTTTTAAGACGGTCGGTCTTTAGCCCACGGTTTGACCAGATCTTGCTGCTGTGCTCTTCCCTTCTCCCTTTGTTCCTGGAGAAATACCGTACCTCAAAGAAGCACAAGGTGGACGAGAGGGACAGCAGCTTTGGGAGGAGGTGGCCCTGAAAAGCTGGAGCCATTACACATTCAAGGGCCATCACTTAGGTTGATATATCAGCTGTGGCCAACGGGGTGACACAGAAGCCACATGTTCATTTGCAAATTGAAATGTGAGGTGAACCTGAGTAAGAGGTACACTCTGCCTTCTAGGAGGAAAAGAACATCTGATTCGAGGCGAGTCCTGCCAGGGTCCAACTGGTTGAGCCAAATGGCTCCCTGCCATTTAACCCTGAGAAACAAGGCAAGGCAGTGGCAGATTAGGTAAAGGGATAAAAGGCTTATTATAAAAAGGAGCTTGATCACTGCTGTGAGCTTAATTATATGCCCACTGCCAGAATCCCATCAATATTTAAAAGCAACAAAGAAAACAATTTCCTGAAACGATCCTTATTTTCAGGATAGTCAGAATTTGCCCTCAAAAAATAGTCAAAGAAAGTCAGGAAAAACATAAAGTACAAAGGAAATGAACACAAACAGAGGAGGAAATGCACCGTCTAAACCACCAAGTCAAAGGCATCTAGGCAAGCAGGCGTCTTCCTCGTCTAATGCAGCGTCCTCAGAAGGTCAGGTTTGGAGATACTGTAAAAGGTCAGCAGTCCCACATGTGCACACATCATTTTTCACTCTTACGCTATGAACGGCAAAGTCACCATCTTTGACATGAAAAAGGAGGCGCTTAGAAAGCATTTGCAGTCACACCGAGGGTTGGGTATGATGGTCCCAAAGGTCTTTATCTAGGATTTGACTTATAGCTTTCTGAATTTATCAGTTAAAATTAAAAACAAAACAAAACAAAACAAAAACCAAACAATTTAAAAACTATGTAAGAACAAGGGCTGAGGCTAGGGTTATATAAGTGAGGCATTCCCCTCAGGCACAAAAGTTGAGGAAGTAGCTAAAAAGTGTATAATCAGGGGCACCTGGGTGACTCAGTTGGTTAAGGGTCCAACTCCTGATTTAGGCTCAGGTCATGATCTCACGGGTTTGTGAAATTGAGCCCCACCTTGAGGTTGGCACGCTGACAGTGAGAAGCCTGCTTGGGATTCTCTCTCCTCTCTCCCTCTCTCTCTGCCCACCCCCCCCCCACCAAAAGAAAGAAAGAAACAAAAATAAATAAATAAAAATTGCATGATCGGGATAAATAATATTGTGATACAATATTTAAAAAAAAAATCAAATCCGTGAACTTGGGCTCATGGCCTGGCTGCCTGCTTTTATAAATAAAGTTTTATTGGAACCAGATGAGTGAGAGTGTTTAATCCGTCTTTATTTTTAAAAAATGTGATGTTGCTTATATGTTATTATCACGGGTTTCTTTGGCACTGATTTGTAAGTACTGCTTTAATATACTGTTTATCTTGGGGCACCTGGGTGACTCAGTCAGTTCAGCGTCCGACTTCGGCTCAGGTCATGATCTCATGGTTTGTGGGTTCGAGCCCCACGTCGGGCTCTGTGCTGACAGCTCAGAGCCTGGAGCCTGTGTTGGATTCTGTGTCTCCCTCTCTCTCTCTGCCCCTCCCCCACTCAAGCTCTCTCTCTCAAAAATGCGTAAGAAAAATAGTAATAATAAAATGCTGTTTATCTTGAATATTGAGTTTTTGGTGTCCTCTTAAATCTTGCACCCCATGTGTTTTACTTGGTTCCCTCAGTCCTGCACCTGCTACACACCCTTCTGAATCAAACTGTTCCTAATACCGTCGGGCTCAAAATACTGCAGTGAGCCACACTCCCTGAAATACTCTAATTTGCCATGAGAATTATACAGATTATCTCTTTCACTCTGACAGCATCTCCATGTGAATATTATTTGCTTATTTTGCAGGAGAGTACCCGAAGCTCCTTGGCCAAACCATATAGCTAAGGCAGACTGTGGTAGGGCAGTGATTCAATCAGTGATTCTCTGTGGCTGGACACCATGGCCCCCGCTGCTAATCACCGCTCAAAGATTTGGCAAATTCCTTCTGAGAAAAACTGCTTCCCATTGTTTATGGCATCATAGTTTGATACCCTTGGGGAACATCTTTCCTTCTAGCTTTACTCACTCGTTTACTAAATTTACCGAAATGACCAAACACAACTTGTATCCCTTTTCTGAAGACGCAAATGTGGATGAGCATTATTATCAAATACACTTGAGTACAGTGTAGAAGAAATTATTTACGTAGATAACATCGCCTGTATCTTATGCTACAAAAATTAAATAAAATGCTTGCATGTATCCATGTGCTAGGACCTGGTCACCTGGGATGATCCTAATTTGAGCAAATGCAGAGGAAGTTGGTGGCTCAGATGGGAGAAATGCAGAGGAATGTTGCAAACCTACTTAGATGCGCAATTAGGGGGCCCCCTCCTTTTCTGGGACAGAGGATGTCCGTCATCTACCACAGCCTTGCTCCTCAAAGGGTCATCTAGACTCAGTTACAAACACAGAAGAGTCATGGCAGCCACAGAAGTACCTAGAGGGCATGGTCGACACTCCCACCCAGGTCTCAACACCTGTCCCCCTGATGCACGACACTGTTGCTGGAGCTAGCACACCCAGAGAGTTCTTCCAATGCCCACAGATTAGTTATCTTCGGCCATTTAACACCCACCCCCTTTTCTTCTTGGTTGACCAGTTTTAACTTATTCTAATCCTATCCTGACTACAGTCTTTCCGTTATAACCATCCTACCCCCGCTTTCTTTTCAGAAAAGTCTCCTCGTCCAGCTTTCCCGCAAAAGGGGTGGCTCTCTTTGGATGACGGAGACCAGCCCTGCTTTACCTGAAGGTGCAGTTCTTTGAGCCAGAGCAAGCGTGAGAACTAAGGACGCTCAACACACAGAGCAGCAGCGATCCGGGAAGTGGCCTAGCTGAAAATGGTGGCCGAACCAAGCAGATGTTTTTCACCTCAGGAGCCTGGTCGAAGAAATTACCCAGAGAATGAGGGGCTGAGAATGAGAATTAAGAAAGAAGTGTGGAAGGACGTCCGTGGGTGTGAGTGGGGAGAGGCCATCTCAACCTCAGCAAGCCGGTGGGGAGCCCAAGCTATGCACAAACAAGACTTGTAGACGGAGGAAACAATAGTCAGTGCAAAGCCACATCGCCTCTGGAAGAAATGGAAAAAGGATGTAATCTCTGGAGCGCCTTTGTTCTTGAGGGCCCTGAGCCCAGCTCCAAACCACATGCATATTTAAAACACAGACTCTATGCCTAAATGGAGCAACTCCAAGAACTGAGGACATTACAAAGCAGATTTTCCAAATGCGTAGTAGTAATATTGAAAAGCTAAAAGGATGGAAGGAGAGATTATTTCCAAAAGAAATAAACAATTTTTATTTATTTTTTAACTATTTTTGTTTATTTTGGAGAGAGAGAGAGCGAGAGAGAGAGAGAGAGAGAGACAGACAGACAGATAGACAGAGTGTGAGTTGGGAGGGGGCGGGGAGAGAGGGAGACACAGAATCCCAAGCAGGCTCCAGGCTCTGCTCTGTCAGCACAGAGCCTGACGCGGGGCTTGAACCCACAGACTGTGAGTTCATGACCCCACCTGAAGATGGATGCCCCACCAACTGAGCCACCCAGATGCCCCAAGAAAGAAACAGCTTTGAAAAAGAAAATCTCTAAGAATCCCCAGCCCACAATGGATACGATAAGGATCCCAGAACGAGGCCTCCTGCGTTTGGACCCTCGACTGTCACCACCAGCTGTTGAGCTTGGACAACTTGCCCCACGTCTCCATGCCTCAGTTTCCTCATCCCCTTCAAAGCACTGTCTCAAGGATCAAAGATACTGATAACGTAAAGCGTGAGCAATAAAGCTCTATTAAGCTTCCACAACGTGTAGAAAGGAAGGTTCTAGGCACTGGTCCCATAGTGCAAATGAACTTGAGGTCTACTCCGTGTAATCCCACGGCCTGAGGTAGAGGAAAATAATGATGACCCAGCATTCCCCTGCCTTTTATGGAGTAAAGGTGGCTGTAAATTCTGTCACTCTCCTCCTCAGGGGTTGGGACTTATTTCCCTTCCTCGGTTCCTGTTAGCCAAGAGAATATGGAAGCAGGGATGCTGCATTAGTTCCAGGCCTGCCGGGAAGAGGGCAGGCATCTTCTGTTTCTTCCCCCTGACATACTTGCTCTGGGGGCCCTCCTTCGTGGGACCCGGCTGCCATGTTGTGACAAGCCCAAGTCACAAGTAGAAGCTGTGAACTGTTGACCAGCCCACTGCCCCAGCTGAGCTCCCAGCTGACAGGCACACTTAATGACCCTTCACATGGTGACCCATGCTGGAGGTTCCAACCTCCAGAAGGTTCCACTCTAAGTAACGCCCAGGGCCAGTGGCTTTCACTGGGTCCCATGGAGGTCAAGAGAAGGCGATGACGCTTCTGATATTTATGAGTTCTTCACATATCACTTTATGAAGAAACACCAAGAGGGGATTTCGAAAATATTTGCTTCTAACCACCATTTAAAATGTAATTTGATTTTTAGGGCTCCTGGGTGGCTTAGTTGGTTGGGTGTCCAACTTCGGCTCAGGTCATGACCTCGTGATTTGTGAGTTCAAGCCCCGCATGGGGCTCTGTGCTGACAGCTTCTGTGTCTCCCTCACTCTCTGCCCCTCCCCTGCTTGCGTTCTCTCTCTTTCTCTCTCTCTCTCTCTCTCAAAAAATGAATAAACATTAAGCCTTTTTAAATAAAATAAAATGTGATTTTTTTTTTTTTTTTTTATCACACGCACAAATACTGTGTGGTATCATCGTGTCACTATCAAGATCATTATAAGATTAAAGAGCAATTCACGGTCCACTACATGTAGGCAGAAGGGTTCAATAACGACATGGACGTTTCACGTCAAGAGACAAACGTCTTCTTCCTTCGATTTTTCTAGTGCGTCTACGTGACAGCAGGCCTGCCCTCGTTTGGAGTTTATGACAAAAGTCAACATGTGGTCACTGCCACTGGCCCTTACGCTCTTCTTAATTTAATCTTTTCACCGTGTGTTGGTGATCTTCGTCTTTATGGAAATGAGGGAATGAGCCTGCTCTCCTGTGCTTCTTAATGCATTTATTAAGACGCTGCCTTTTTGGGCCGCCTTTCCTTTCCATGCAGGGAAAAATTCATCTTATAAAAAAGGCTACTCTTCCCCGAGCCCAAGGATGGATTTAACTAGTGGGTCAGACTTGGAAAGGCAGGGCACTTTCTGTCATTTCTGAGGGACTTGTGCTTCTTGATGGTATTTCTCATGTTTTGTTCAAACATTTATCAGGGGTGCCTAGAGGGGGTTTGTGGAAAGATCAAAGCTAATCCTAATTTTCACAGACAGAAGGAAACATCCGTGGGGGGGGTGGGGGGGAATGAGTACATTTTTATCCGAATAGAGTTCAGAATGACTCAGAACATTCTGTAGTGGTTGTTGAAAACACCACCTCATATAAAATAAATCATCCCCTAGGGCAAAAAAAAAAAAAAAAAAAAAAAAAAGGTCAACGCTTATGTCAACAAGAGCCCAAAATATTCAGAGAAAGGAAACAGGTTTGCAAATGGCAGCTGATGCGTTTCTACTATCCCCTACTTCTTCTTGACTGGTAGGAAAAACAGTGGAACAGAGTCAGTCCTGGAAGGTCTGACGAGTCCTAAATCCCTTCCCTGCTTAGAGCACAGCACCTCGCTCAAGATGAGAAAATCCTCCCTGACACCAGATAAAAAATGATAATGTACTTTAGTGATAATGTGTGTAAGCTTCAAAAGGCAAAGCCAGAGTATGAATTCTCGCTCCTAAAAGGACAGCACTATGAGTCTCCCTTAACACATACATTACCTCTAAACTTAAAAACAAACAGAGAGCCATGACAAAAGATTCCATCGAGACCCACAGCAGCAAGGTTAGCGAACCTTGCCAACAGCACACCTCCACCACGAAGAAAATTCGGTGGCACCCTAGATCCACAGTTACTAAATATGGAAGTCCTGCTGCTTTTAAAAGAAACGTCGAATCACTCCTTCATTCCTCATAAAGCAAGTTTTATACTCATTCAACTTGATAATAATTTGGACAAAAAGCCAGCAATGGGCGGTAGCAGCAGAGAAAATGGTTCTTCTGCTCCTGACTTTGCCCATTCGAAGGCGGGATGAAGGGCCTTGATTCCAGATTAATTCAAATCTACGTATGTTCCCCCACTCGGTTGGGGGTCTCAGATAACCTCTCGACTTCACCTTGCCACAATTTCTGCTTCTGTAAATGGGGCTAACCACACAACCCACCACCTCATCTGGTGTCTGGGGACTAAGTCAGAACCAGGTAACTTTGGGCAAAGTTTCTGCACCACAACACCATTGATATTTGGGGCTGGATGATTTTCCATTGTGGGGGACTCTTCTGTGCATCGCAGGGTGTTTAGCAGTGCCCCGGGCTTCTACCCAGTTAACAACAATTTTACAGAGTCTCCAGATATTATCAAAGGTCCCCAGGATGACAAAAATCACCCCGATACACAAACAACGTTTCAGTCCCTGGCAAATAATCAGTTCCAGAATAAATGAGCGGTCACCTTCTCTTTTAGTGAGTCTTGTCCGTTGTTCGATTGAAGAAACCCTCACCTCACTTCAGTACAGAAAATACCATTGTGGGCTTCAGGGATACAAACATAATATATGGAAAGGAGGAAAGTGCTGATTGGAGTGCGTGGGTGGCTCAGTTGTTTTGGCGTCCGACTCTTGATTTCAGCTTAAGTCACGATCTCGCGGCTTGTGGGATCGAGCCCGGTGTCAGGCTCTGCACTGACAGCACGGAGCCCGCTTGGGATTCTTTCTCTCTCTCTTGTCCTCCTCCACTCTCAAAATTAATAAACATTTTTAAAAAATGGAAGGAAGGTGTTGATTGACTTAAGGGTCTATCACGCACCGTGTTGATTATGTCCAGGTAGACGTGAACTCGTGTAATCTTCACAACTACCTTAGGAAGTCAACACCAAGGTTCCATCAAAGTTCTTTACTGCGAGGAGACTGCTTAAGTGACGATACCTAGAACGTGAAAGCCGGATCGTGTTGAAAGTTGAATTACATATAAATATGTTTGCTGCCACCTTGAAACAAGTCTGAAAACACCTATGAATTACATACGTGTCTTGAATGTACGTAGCAGTCAGTGTATTTAGGCAGCCTGCACTTTCTAGGAATGTGAGTCAGTCTGGAAGTGGAAGCCAAAGTATGGTCATAAGTGGATACAGTCAAGAGTCTCATCCGACGGTTCTACTGAGTGACTTCAGATATAAAGCTCTGATGTGTGGTCTGCCGGAGTCCCATGGAGTTTTGCACTTGGAATGCTTTCTGCGTGATCCCGCCCTCAGTGCTTTGTGAATGACTGTGGAGTCTGAAAACATTTTAATTCAGCGTAGTCAACCGAATGTCTTGACCACAAGCATCCCTGCTCACCAAACACATCTGGCCCATGCTTAAATCAAGGACTTAAGTAGGGATAAAGTTCTGCCAGATCGCTGGTATGGCCAGTGGACTGCAATTTATTTGGGTTCATGGGCACACTTTTCTGCAGATGGCAATTCCACACATTTTACAGAATCTAAGACACCTGTCCGGGTCCTTCATGTCCCCATCTGAGTCGGAATATAGCCACCAGGCTGGACTGCTGGCAGAAAGGCCATAACTGTGATGAATCTGACTTCTAGAATTATCTTTCTGTTGTCGTCGTTGTGGAACTTTTTTTATTGTTCTTTTTAATTGAAGTGTGGTTGGCATGCACTATTATAGTAATTCTAAAATTATCTTATCCCCTTGTCATTTCATGTTTTATCACCCAGTGGCCCATCTGTATATGGAAAATAATGTATGAGCTCATCGAGCATTACTATCTCAGAAGTCACTGAGGCTCAGTTAGGTTAACTAATTAATTCACGGGCACCAAGCAAGGTGCACAGTGACGGGTCATAGGTAGAGTTCTCTGCCTGCCCCAGGCTCTGCGTCCCACTGGCTCCTGCTACACCCTGAGGGTACAGTTTAGATGCTTGCTGGGGGTGGTGGACAAAGATGAAATTTAATTAAGAGTGATAATTTCCTACCGAGAGAGAGGTATAAAAGGATGACCAGTGTTTGGATCTCAGCTCTCTGTTCCTCAGCTGTGGGGCTCTTTTCCGGCTGATAGCTTTTATCCTTTGGGGAAGGACATCAGGATGAAAAACAAAAGGTTATTCCTTGATGGGTAATGTCTTTGTATAAGATTAAAAGGTCCCTTGTATAAGGGAAGTGAAAATCTGAAAATGCTAAGCAAATTAGGAAAAATCATGTCTTTAAAAAAAAAAAAAACACAGCAGAGACAACATATCCTGGACAGGTCTTATAATTGGCTATCGTAAGTTGCCCAGCCTGGTTAGCACAATTATATTGCATCCCTGGATAGATTTAGGAAGAAAAATATTTTGATACTAATGATATTAGCAATTTGGAGTCAATTGCCATGTTTGCAAGGATCCTCATCAGACCTATTGTCAGTTGCACAGAATGAACAATTTGCTTTCATTGTAAATTTGTTTCAGGCTTTTTTTTTTTTTTCCTCCCCAGCAACCAAAACCTAGCACTCTGGAGAGAAAAACGTTCCTTGCAGCAAGGCCACCTCACTGGCATTCATACTACAGCACAGAATCAGCTGTGTTATTTTCAGTGTACTTAATTGGGCATGAGTTCACCAGCATCTTTTGTTAGGCAATTTGTTTTTATAAAATATGTTACAGGGTTCTAAAATCGCCCAAACATTCCAAGGCGTTGTTTGCTGGGAAAATTTAATCGGAAAGGGGGATTTTTTTTTTTTCTTTTCTGACATGACACAGAACATTTCAAAAACACCGTTGCCCTTTTACTGGAAAGCTAACATTTCCCTCCAGATCTCCGAGTTTCCTAGTCATAGGACCTTGATACGCCAAACTTTAACGTGAGGCTTAAGGCTATATAAACGTTTATCATGGGCAGAAAATTTCAAAAGAAATCATGGCGACTTGAGGCCTCAGACCAGATTTATGTAGTGTAGTAAGAGGACTGGATATAAATTCAGGAGACCTTGTGCTCATCTTGCCTATTACCACCTGGCTGTGCAACCTTGAACAAGTCTGGCATGCGTCTCTGGACATCAATTTCTCTGTCTGTGAAACAAGGGGCCTGGATCAGATGATTCCTAACGTTCTCCAAAGTATGACCATATGTGACGGCAACAGAGGGGATTTTAAAATAAAAGGGGGCTGTGTGTTTACCTCAGTTATTTTTATTTATTTTCTTATTTTTTTGAGAGAGAGCATGAGTAGAGGAGGGGCAGAGAGAAAGGGAGAGAGAGAATCCCAAGCCTGCTTGGGAGCCCAACGCTGGGATCAGTCTCATGACCGTGAGATCACAACCTGAATCCAAATCAAGAATCAGACACTTAACCAACTGAGCCACCCAGGCAAGGGCTGTATACTATTAACGAAAAGAAACTGTCACGATTCAAAACAGTAACTAATGGGGACTGTCTTAAGTATGGCTCGACATTTAAGCTAGAGAGGCATGTTTTCGTTTTTAATAGGATTAGCTGATGCAATCCAAAACTACTCCCGATCTGCCCATAATTCTCCACATTTCTTCTTGGTCTCCAGACTCTTCCCTTCCCAATCTCTGGAAGACTGCCTCCCCCATTCCCCAGAGTGATCTTAGCATTTAAAAGGTCAGAACTTTTCAAGTTGTCAAGAGAGAACAGGTGTTAGAGTGTGCAGAAAGAGAACCCTCGTGTCCAGTGGGTGGGGAAGCACATGGGCATAGCCACTGTGGGAAACAGCATGAAGGTTCTCAAACCAATTAAATTAAAAGTAGAACTCCCATAGGATCCAGCAAGCCCCTTTCTGAGTGTGTATCCAAAGGAAATGAAATTGTATCTCAAAGAGATACCAGTCCCCTCTTCCCCCATGTTCACTGGATTACTCACAATACCCAAGATATGGAAACAACCTACCTGTCTGTCAACAAATGAGTGAATTAAAAAAAAAAATTAAATGATGTGTTGGAGCATCTGGGTGGCTCAGTCGGTTAAGAGTCCAACTTGAGCTCAGGTCGTGATCTCTCGGTTCATGGGCTTGAGCCCCAGATGGGGGCTCTGTGCTGATAGTGAGGGGCCCGCTTGGGATTCTCTCTCTCCCTCTCCCTCGCTCTCTGACCTCTCTTGATCACGCTCTCTCTCTCAAAACAAAGAAAGAAAGAACAATAAAGTATCTCAGTAGCATCATTTTTAGAAAATCAGTGCATGTTAGGTAAATCCAAAATAGAACGAAGCAAGTTAAAACATGAAGAAGGAAAAGGAAAACACAATTTAGTGTGTTTAGAAGAAATGAAAAAAAAAAAAAGTGGTAAAATACACGAAGTCATTTTGTTTCCTGCTATCTGGCAATTAAGTAACCGGAGAGCTAAAGGCGGGCAGTTCAGATAGTCATCATGCCCACGTTTCAAAGTAGCAATCCGCTGGGGCGCCTGGGTGGCTCAGTGGGTTAAGTGTCCGACTTCAGCCTCGGTCACGATCTCGCCATTTGTGAGTTCAAGCCCCACGTCGGGCTCTGTGCTGACAGCTCAGAGGCTGGAGCCTGCTTGGGATTCTGGGTCTCCCCCTCTCTCTCTGCCTCTCCCCCACTCACGCTGTCTCTCTCAAAAAAACAAACAAAAAAAATATTTAATTTTTTTTTTTTTAAAGTAGCAATCGATTCAGATAGCCAATCTCTCCGAGTAGATCAGGCTATCAGAAAACGCTGCCATCCCGAGGAGGGTATGAGGGAATGGAAGCTTCACAGCCAGAGAGACAGGACCGGCTCTCCTGGGACCCACTACAGAATGAAAATGCAGGACCCGTTATTTTAAAAGGACACGACAGATACCAAGATGGCTACAGGAGACCACTAAACCCTTCTGAGCACGGGGCCCCGTGTGACCACACAGGCCACACACCCGTGAAGGCCCCCCGTAGACAGTTTAAATTTCCACTCAGCCTCTTATTTGCCCTGCGGGAGACCTTGTTCCAGTCAACTGATCGCTCTCAGGCTCCTCATTCGTAAAATGGCGAAAACCATAAAAGCACCCTTCTAGGCCTGTTGCGAAAATCTTATTAACTAATATGTTCTATTTGCCAGGTAAATAGTATATCCTCGGTTAAAAAAAAAAAAAAAAGCTATTATCATTAGCTGAAGGGTGGGTGACTGCTAATAGCAAATTCTATCATAAATGACAATTCTATTTTTTTTCTCTTTTCTTACGGGTCTCGGGAAAGCAATGAATAGGGGAGCAGTGACAATAAAAGCCCAAAGCAGGAGCCCGGTAAGCACCACGTTGCACAGGTACTGACTAACCGAGCTGTTATCTCCAACACAAAGACTGGGAGTATTTTCCTTTTGTGGTTCTTACTGTATTCCCTTCAAGTGATTTACCAGGAGAAAACGAAAGCAGTATGGACACCATCATGCTCATTTTAATACGAGTTTCATGGTTTTCAAAAATGGTAAAGCAGCTTTTCCCTAGAACGAGTGGATTGTAAACAGTATTTTCTTGCTCTTAGCTCACCGTGGGATCTGGAGGATGGAAACATCTGAAGGAAAAGGCAAGGAAACATTGCATTGGAAAAGGAGGTCTAATTTGCATGCAACCTATACCATATAATTTGCAAGAACACAGGGCCTCTGTGCTCTGCTGTAGTAGTAAATTTAACTTGTCCTACCAGCAGGAATATTCTTTCATGCTCTGATTTAAACCGATGAGAAGATTAACTCATGACTGGGTTCACTCCTGTAGGTAAAGATTTCAGGGTATGTTGAAGTTCGATGCAAACTTGCATGAACTTCAAACTTCCATTTGAAAGGCCCCTATTAGTAGAATGGGATGAAGAAATGTGAGGGGGAAACAAAGAAAGAAATGAAATGGAGACCTCCAGGGGTTTCTTTGTTCCCTCCACAACGGTTTTTTGTTTTTGTGTTTTTTTTGAATTTAGGATATATTAGCTAGAAAAGAAACATGGCGGTAGGGGTGAAGAGTCTTACTGAGTTTCAATTCTTGAGTAACTATTTCAAGGTCTGAGTGGCTAAAAACACCACAGTGGCATTTAGATTGATGTCCTGTTTTAAGGATACGTCGGTCTGGGGCCAAGTCCATGAAAACTGGTTGAGATTCAAGAACCCAAGGCCAATGCTGGAGTCCATCAAGAGGTTCAATATCCTAAAGATGATTGAGGTCTAGGACAATGAGCCGATTCACATCTGTCCTCTTTTCATCTGGCCTAGGAAGGGCCCAGGACACATGTGGTCCATTCCAGGGATGCCATAAGCTGTGACGGGTACAGAGCCTTCACGTTCACTGGTTGGTTAAAACTCTTCATGCTTACATTTTGAATAATAGATCAACCAACCAACCATACAATATCTTCTTAAAATACATAATGTCCACCATTTTTAACAGGCTCCACTGTCTATTTTGCCCTTGCCTTTGTTGTTATAAGGATCGAAGGTATTAATTGTTTGTAGAAGTTTATTTATTTGCGGGGGGGGGGGGGGGCAGAAAGAGCGAGAGACGGAATCCCAAGCAGGCTCGTGCTGTCAGCATAGAGCCCGACATGGGGGTCAATCTCACAAACCACGAGATCATGACCTGAGCTAAAATCAAGAGTCAGTTAACCGACTGAGCCACCCAGGTGCCCCAAAATTACTAAATAAGAAGAGATACACCGTGTTGGTGTTTTACTGCCAGAGAGCCATCTTCCAATAAGGTGTAGACATCAAGAGGACTTACTCTTCTGTCCGAGAGGCAGAACTTTCCTTCCTGACAATACACGATGTGCCACATCACCGAGTCTAAGCCATTTCTCAAGGCCCCGGGGCATTCGTGTTAAATATTCCTGTGTCTTTATTAATAACTTTAATTTGTACCAATAGAAACACCCATGAGAACAACGTCATAAAAAGGCTTTCCAACATCAACAACAGGCTTCAGAGATAACCCCATACTTACCACATTTATTTTCAAAGAGGATTATGCTCTTTGGGTTCATTTGTCTGCCGTATTTTGGTTTTGTTTTCACAAAAGTAAATCACGCAAAGCTTGTGAGAATGACATAGTGTTCCGATGTTTTAATTCGCTATTCTGGCATGTTCAGTGTTGTTCAATAGCCATTTTTATATGGAACTGGTACCGTGTCAGGAAGTGGGGGGGGGGGGGGAGGATTCCGGAGAAATAGGAATGAGGATCGCTGTCCTCAAAGGAAGTTAAGTGGAGGAGGGAGCCAGCAATGAGGGCGTCACTGAGAGTGTGAGTTCACATGACAAAAAGTGAGGTCAAGGGCAGTCAAGCCCTGGACGGAGAGAAGAGGATGGGGTGAAACACTGCAGGATTTGCAATGTCAATGCCCAGGTCGGGGAGAGTGAGCAAATGGGTGGATGACGTTTCATCAGAAAAATGATGGTGAACAGAAGTGGAACAAGGTAGAACAAGAACCCGACCCAGACTGCGGCCCTACAAAGACCTCTTACAAGCAAGAAATCCAAGCTCTGGAAAGTTCACAGAGCCGATGAGAGAAGGAGCCAGGATGGAAGAACGGACCTCATCAACCTAGACTGACCCCACCATGACGTGGAGGGGTCTGAGGCTCTTCTGGGAGTGATTGCTCTTAGTGGTCCACAAAATAAACACAAAATGTCAAGTTTAGGTGTTTCTACCAGCGAAGGACTTGTGCACCTCACCTCCCACACGGGTGTATATTTTGCACGTTTGAATGAAAGACCCCCTTCTGGACTCAGATTCCTCTGCGAGGTGGGGTCTGCAACGATCTTGAAGGACTTCTCAATCCCTTCCCTACTCTTTGAAGAAGGGCGATAAAACAAAAATGCAGAATTCTTCTCAAAGAGAACTCATTTAACAGTTATCCTGACGTCTTGATCAAGAAGAACAAAGCCTTTCGGGTGGTACTTTCTTCTTTTTATTAACGTACCTCATTTATAAGCCATCGCTCTCTTAACCTCTACGGCCTCTTTGCTTCATCAACACCAGACGGAGATGAGAAGGAGTTTGGGGTAAACACCAGGAAGCGTGAGCCACCTTGTAGAAAGTGAAGGAGTTCAGGACACTTCACAGGACTGTGCCTTCCATACAACCAAAGAGTCGGGAATCAAAGTAAAGTTCATCAGCACACGGTCGAAAGAAGGGCCAACCCAAGTCAAGGCAAGCTGTGAAATCTGTGAGGCCTAACACGCAAGGGATTAAGTCCCATGAGAACAAACAAATACCCAAAGAGGCCAGCAGGTTAAAGCGGGCAATCAAGAGACGGTAGAGAGTCTGGAGCTGACTGATTTCCTGCATTCATATCCCAGCTCCAACAGTGGGGCTACGTGCTCTCGGGCAAGGTAGTGAACCTCCGTGCGCCTCTGTGTCTCAACTGTAAAGGGGGGATAATAAGAACAGCACCTACCACATTGGGAAAACCAAATGTGTTCGTTTCTATTGCCATACAGCATGCTTAGAACAGGGCCTCACACACAGTTAAGTGTGATTCTGTTTCTACTGCATATGTAGTCTCTTCTTCCCTCTCCTCCTTTCTTTCTTCTTTCTGTCCTTCTCTTTCCCTCCTCCTCCTCCTTCTCCTCCTCCTCCTAACTCTGTCTCTGCCATTCACTACCTGCCTGACCCTGGAGAAGCCGACAGCCCTCTTAGCTTCACAGATTCCACACCCGGAAGCATGGGATAATAACTAGAGCGGTATATAGTGCCTTGTGTCTACTCAGCACCCACTGTGTCTTCCTAATAAGACCTTGACGTTGTTCAGATATCTTCCGTCACCTCCACCAACCCCGCGGCCACGGGGACACAGGGGCAGTGGATCCAAATCATGAGCTCCGAGGACGGATCTTTAACAGTGAGCCAATTACTGTAAGCCTATCCGCTTTGCCCGTGAATGGGTCTAGAAATTCTTAAAATTCTTAAATTCTTAAAAGAAGCAACATAAGGTATTTCCTTGGAGAAGGTTTTTGGTCCCGGTGGGATCATATGACCCCTATTTGTCTAAACCTACTAAAGAGAAAAACGTCTATGCTCTGCTTGGAATCTCCCTCTTCGCCACTGGACTGAGAACAATGAAACACGGCACCCTGGGTCCAGCTGGCAGCCAACTTTTTGTTCAATGGGAAGACAAAGTTGACACGTGGAAAAGCAAACAGTTAAAAAGTGTTCTAGAAGCATAGAAAAATGGAGCCAGAACCTTGATTTCCCACTGCCAGCAGCCCACATAGTCACTGCACTTCTCCTTTTTCCCCAACTCTACGGAGGTATGATTCACAAAATTGTAATGTATTTAAAGGATACAACATGATTATCATACATACACAGTATGAAAGGATCCCCCCCCCCCACTGAGTCAATGAACACATCCATCACCTCGCCTCACAAATTTACTTTGTGTGTGTGTGTGTGAAGATACTTAAGTCGCACTGTTTTAGCCAATCTGAACTACAGAATACAGTATTATCAACTATAGTTACCATGTGATACGTTGGATCCTCAGACCTTATTTGTCATAAATGGAAATGTTGGGCCCTTTGCCAACTCTATCTGTCCCATTCTCTAGGCCCTGGCAGCCACCCCTTTAACCCTGTTTCTATGAGGGTTTTTGTTGGTTTGTGTGTTTTCATATATAGGTGATATCATACGGTATTTGTCTTTCTCTATCTGGCTTATTTCACTTAGCATAATGCCCTCCAGGCTCATTAATGTTATCACAAATGGCAAGATTTGATTCTTTTTTATAGCTGAATAATATTCCACCATGTGTATACATGTGATGATGATGATGATATATATATATATACATATACACAATATATATACATAATATATATATATATATACACACACATAGATATATCTATACATCTATGCATCTATCTATATATCTATATCTGTATCTATATAGATAAATATCTATATCTAGATCTAGATCTAGATCTAGATCTAGAAGCAGAAGTTATGTTTGCTCTGATAACAGCCCCACGAGACTTAGCATAAAATGGCATCCACATCCTCCGTACCTTCAACAGGTACAAGACAGCCCTGAGAACTTCCAACTTTGCTTAGTCACCGATGGGCTTACTCACCGGCTCTAGGTTTTCAACTATACGTCCACATTCACTAGCAGAATTCATACAGGCACGACTCTGCAAAAAATGGTACTTCCTTCTCGTTGTCCTCATATCACCTTATCTAAGCACTGCGAATTGCCTCCGTTCTAAGAAATTGTTAAACAAATTCTACTTAGCCTCTTCCCGCATCTTTCAGTCCTTCTTGAAACTTGAAATATTTTTCTTTTCAAGTGCAAGTCTGGCCAAACTCAGTCCCATCTCTGGTAAGGTCACGCCAAGAAAACCATGCTGTTTCAAATCTAATTATCGATTCCCACCTCAAAAAGCATCAAAGAAACCACAGAGGAAACTCTGAAGAAAACAAAACAACAAAAAAGAAATCTCTGGTTATATTTTAGGTAGCCTATTTTCAACCCTAACCATATGCTTTACTTCTTAATGTTTAGTTTCCTTCCAGAAAGGGAGGTGCATTAAGGCAATCTGAGAGTTCGTGACAGAAGATAATAGAGCCCTTGAAAAGCAGCAATATTATATAACGGAACTTACATGTAATGCAATTATAAGCAATTCAGGCTAAAAGTGTAGGTATCATTCTTGTTTAGGGTGACTTGTGAATATAAATCTGGGCTGGGGAAATAAAAGCATGCTCTAAAGCCAGATTGTTTTAACTTCCCTATGGCACATACAATGTATTTTTCCCCCAGGTTTCTGTTTACATATTTTTAGTTCTTTCCTACTTTAGTGGCTAAGCAACAAGAGGCTTGATTTCCTAAATCTATGAAGAAAAACTTTCACTGGCTCATGGCCAAAGACTGTTGTCAAAAAGAGAGAAACTCACAACTGAGATTTGGTCTCCTTCACATCTCATGACTCAGTTCCACACTGGGATCTAGTAAAATCCATTTAGCAGCTAAGAGCCCCACGGCCAGCCTGTGAATCACTCAATCACTGAACCAAGAAAAGCAATGATGGCATCCGGTCTTAACCTCCATGTGAGAGACACTCGTTGACTTTCATTCGTTTGTTTGTTCACTGACTCACTCACACATGTGTTGTCTCCTTCCTTCAGCAAACACTTTTTAAATACTTCTTCTAAGGCACCTTTCTAGTTACTGAGGACACAGCAAGGAATCAAACAAATTCTGTTCTCTCACCGAGCTCGCATTTGATGGTGGGCAGTTGTGTGCTGGTAAGCCAACTCTGAGAAAAAGAAGTCCCCGATTTGCAGCATGTGTCAATTCCCGTGGTGTAAATACGCCCACGATGGCCAATTTAACCACCGGCTTGCAAAATTCCTGAATATTCCGCAATCTGCTTTTGCAAATGAGGAGGAGCAGGCTCCAGCATAGCACTGGTGGGGGACAGGCAACAAATAAGTGAAGTGTGTAGTCCCGGGACAGGGACAAGGGTTACGGAAGAAAAGAGAGCAGGAGAGGGACACGAGATGTTTGGGGATGGAGAGAGGGGGTGCATTTATAAACAGCCAGCACAGAGAGGGCTTCACCGGGAGGCAGTGTCTGATTACAGAGCTGACAGTGAGAGAGAAGGGCCCAGGTGGTGGAAATATCAGTCTCTCTGTGATTTTTAAATAGCACGTCAACGGAGGCTGTCCGTCTTGCTCTGTGTACAGGGCTGCTCACACTCTGTTTATTTTAGCCCAGAATCACCGGCCCTTGTGTTTTCCTTCACAGATATGTCTGCGCACAAATGGATTAGGGATGGAACAGGTCGAAAACGGTCCCTTCACCTGCCACCGTCTTCGTAACATCACCCTCAACCCACCGATGCGCACTGTCCGAAACTCTTACTCCTAGTCTCAAGGGTTAGCCCGATGGCCTCACTCTCGCAGTTCTATAGTTGAATCTGTCAAGTTTACCCAAAGACATGAAATTTATCTCAGAGCTAACACAAAGAGGCCGGCAGCCTCCTGTTTAAAATGCAATGGGTTTCAAAACTCCCTCTTCAAGCACATGTCATAGTAACGACCAAAACGTCCATCACCGGAAAGCTGGATATAGTATACAGACACAGTGGGATTCCTCAGAAGGGATTGAAAACAATCACATGCATATCAGCGTAATGAATTGGAAAGATCTCCATGTTATTCGTGATACCAGCCACAGGGACTGACAACTCCTGAACGCGTTTCTCCTCTCGGGCCTCAGCTGCCTCATCTGTAAATGGGACCAATAATGAAAGCCATCCCGTCGGTGACCGGGAGGTTTGCATAAATCAATACCTGTAAAAGCTAATACGTCAACTAGTGTTAACCACGTGTAATAAATATAAGAAAGGGAATGCGTGTGGTAAATATTAGCTATCCTCTTTCTCATCATCATTATTATTACCGTTATTGTTACTACGTGTGACAGGCACGAGGAGGGGTATCTTCTTAGGATCTCCATGTAATAGAGAAGGAAACTGAACAAGAGAAAAGTTTAACAAGGTGCCAATGTCAAGGAGAGAATAAGAGGTGGGGTGGAGATCCACAACCAGACCATCACATTCTCAATGGATCTCAACGGCGAGGTTGTAAGACAAAAACACATTTAGGCCAATACAAACCTACCACACCCTGCGGTCCATGAGACTAAGAACACTGTGATTTGAACTCACCGATGTATAAAAAGTGCACAGCATATTGAATGAACACAGAGGGGAAACCACAGTCAACGCTATTAAGTGCCAATTCGTGTCCTAAATGTCTACTACAAATGATTTCACACACGCCACCCCCTTTAAGGAGGTTCTAACGTTGCCCCATTTTACAGATGAGAAAATGGAGTCAGGGAGAATTTACATCACCCAGCCTCCTACAAATTGGAAAGAGCAGCATCGGGACTCAAACGCCAGTGTGCTGGACCGCAGACCCCAGGCTCTTCCCCACTGTGCCTTTTCTGCCTACGCTTCTTGGCTGGGACCCTCAAATATAATAAGGAACGACGTCACACCGTCTTCATGAGACCCCGGGATCTGTGAATCAAGGCTGGGGGTTTCTTGCGGACGTACAACAGCTCCCTTCTCTATTCATTACAACATGCGAACAAGGAAAAGAGCAGAGCTCAGTGGGGACCAGAACGGGAGCTCTCAAAGCCTGAAAGAGCCAACTAGCTGCGGGCCGCCGACCTCCCGTACTCCCCAACAGGCGGCTGGCACCAGGGTAAACCTGCACCTATCTTCCGTGACATCAATCTCTCTGCCATTTCCAATCCGCACCGTGTATGAATCATGATGCATTTTTAAGACTGGAGAACATGCAGTAATGGCTTCAAAAGCTCTCCCAGGCACAAAAATAGAAGCCCAGCACTATGGGTATGGATTCCCCACTGGCTCAAAGTGACCATTTTCGGGGGTCTGAGAAAGAGCTCACAGACTTCTCACGGTAGCATCTCAGAGGTCCTACAACTCCTCATAATTCTCTCGATCCACATTTCTATCCGGGCAGAGGGAGGCACGTCTGTGGTCTGGAGGCCAAGGCTAATAAGCCACACAGAACACCTCTCGGAGACAGACATGCTGGGAGCCGGGGAGGCAAGTGCTCTGCTGCCCGGTGCCCCCGCTGGACCCAGTGGGGGGAATTCTCCTTCAGGTCACTTGGATCTTAGTAAGTTGTGCTGAGCAAGGATGCTGACCCAGTTCTTCGGATCCGAGGGGCCCCTCGGCTCCCACTGATGGTTGCCCTAAAGCAAAGCATCCTGAATTTGCTTTGTTTTTCATTTCTTCTAAAGGGAGGCCATGAATCAGTCAGGATTTCACGGGAAACTTCAAAAAGTTAACTTGGTAGCAAGGAAAAAATAATAACACCATGTGGGATGAAGACACACAGCTACGAGGCAGATCTGGCCCTCGGGTACCCGGTTTGTGACCTTGAATCTGCGACACTGTCTTCTCTGCGGGGCTGGCCGATTTCAGGTGACCCCTGGCTGCCACTAGGTCTCAGGCGAACTACCCTCTCTTCAAGTTTGGTTCTACAAAATCTGGTTTGACCGGTAACCTAGGGACGCACAATGTAATGATAACAGCAGGCGTTTATGAACCCCTACCTAGCGCTGCACAGATTCATGGAGACAAAGCTTGTAAGGTGGGTACTCTTTCTATGTCCATTTTACAGGTGAGAAAACTGAGGAACTGAGCAGGTGCATACTCTGCCTGCGGCCACACTGCTATCAAGTGACAAAGTTGGGTGCCTATCCAAATATTCAGGCTTGAGATTAACATGCAGAAGTACCACTATGAGGATCAAAACACCTGGACATTCATATAAGTAGCATAAAGAATACAGCGTATGAGATTTCCATTTACAGTCTGAAGGGATAAATACCGGCACTTAAAAATGCTAATAAGCAAAAAAAATGCTAATAAGCTATCAGATTAAGTCTAGGGGGATAAAGGGCGTACTGTATTTGGAAGTTATAAAATCTATGCACAAGGTAATGCTTTGCGTTCCTACCAAAGCTGTACCCTAGTCAATGTGGCTTGAAATACAGCGTTCATAGAAAGTGTTCAGGGGCACCTGGGTGGCTCTGTCAGTTAAGCATCTGACTTTAGCTCAAGTCAGATGAGCTAGTTTGTGAGTTCGAGCCTTGCCTCGGGCTCTGTGCTGACAGCTCGGAGCCTGGAGCCAGCTTCGGATTCTGTGTCTCCCTCTCTCTCTGCCTGTCCCCCGCTCACGCTCTCTCTCTCTCAAAAATGAATAAACATCTAAAGATTTTTTTTTTTAAAGTTCAGATTCTTGGACTGAGTGGCCTACTCTTAGTAACTGACTCTAAATAAACATGGAGAACAAATTGAGGGTTACTGAAAGGGTTGTGGGGGGGGTGGGCTAAATGGGGAAGGGGCGCTAAGGGATCTACTCTTGAAATCATTGTTGCACTAGATGCTAACTAATTTGGATGTAAATTTTAAAAAATTAAAAAATTAATTAATTAATTAAGCAAGTTACTCAACACCAACAACAAAATAAAAATAAACATAACTTAAATGAAGAAAAGGGTATCAGCTCAGAAGTGTTATCAGCATCCAAGTATTCCAATAGCAAAGCAAAGAAGCAAACACAATAAATAACTGAACACCCAGGCGAGTAAGAGCAAATACGTTTGGTAGAGCAATCGGGTAGAAGACTACATAATCAGTAAAAAGTGAAGCCCTGATGATTATCGGTAAAAATCGAAGAGATTTCGTTAATGAAACATCAAGTGGGTAAAGGCAAGAAGCCAAACGCATCCATATTCTGATTCGAACTAGGTAACAACTATTAAAAAATAAAATAGGCCAGAAGAAAAACCAAATTAAGCTTGGGGATCATCCCATAGCGTTTGATTAACTGAAATATGCCCAGACAGCTTGGTAAAGAAATAAGGGATTTTAAACTACTTTTATCAATATTGTTGTCGCTGTATTTGTGATGCATTGCAGCCAGATTTAACTCAATCAGAGAATCCCGATAACCAGCCAGGCACCACAGTGCTGCAGCTTTCCAGGACCGTGGTTCCACTTTTCTGCTGTCCCTGTTGAACATGAACTCAGTGTGCTGCACATTTTCTGCGACAGTTCTACAGAGCAGTGTTTTGCATACATGGGCGCAGCTATCTGGGAATAAACTGTCATCTGTGAATAACTGGCATGAATATTTATAAGTTACAATGTATAGTTTCAAGGCAAGCCTCCATGTAGTTCTTAAAGTAAATACGCTCTCATCTTCAGGAAGTCATTCACTCTTGCTGTCCCCAGCTACATAAAAGGCTTGCTTCTTCACAGGCTCCTGCTCAAATGTCATCAGTAGGAACTCTGATCAGTTTATATAAAGTAGTGATCACTTCATATAAACTAATGACACCCCACCACCACCAAAAATCATTATATTATGTCCATATGGGTTTTTTCTGCCTTTCTCTGCTAGACTGCAAACTCCGCCAGGGTTGGGAGTCTGTCCCTGTTACTCAGTCCTAAGCCCCCCATACCTAGAAGAGTGCTTGGCACGTAGCACATTTAGAGAAACTGACATTAATGCAGTGCTTATCGCGTGCCAGGCACTAGTCTAGACGCTTTACTGACATGAAATGGTCTAACGTTCCTAATGATCATTTTCATTTCACATATGAAGACCCTATTGCACACAGAAGTTAAGTAATCTGTCCTAGAGACTGTGGTGGACCACTCTAAGAGGACCCTCGATTACCAACCCCTCCTGGGATACACACCTCATTTAATCACCTCCTTTTGAGCGCGGGGAAGACCTACATATTGCTTCTAACCAACAGCCTCCGGCAACAGGTGGTGGGATGTGGCAGCAGTAATTATGTTACCTAATATTGTAACTTGTATCTTGTCAGGAGAGGCTCCCCTGACTGTCTTCCTTTCTGCCTTTGAAGGAGAAATCCCCCATCTGGACAGTTCCATTCGGGAAGACACGGAGAGTGACTCCAGGCTACAGCCGTGGAGGAGGCGAGGTCCTTAGTCCAACATCCCGCAATAAACTGAATCCTCCAATAATTACCTGAACCCCCTTGGAAGCAGATCCCTCCCCAGGTCAACATCAGGCAAGACTCCCGCCCCGGCTGACACTGGGATTGCATTCTTGTAAAAGCGTCTGAAGCAGAGGACTGGCTAAGCTGTCCCCAGATCCTTGACCCACAGAAAGTGTCCGATAACAAGCGCGTTGCTTCGAGATCCTAAGTTTGTGGAACTCATCAGACACAACCGATGACTAATGTTGTTACAATAAGTTTTTTTTTTTTTAAGTTTCGAAGGTGGGCGGGCTACAGTCTACACGTTTAACTGCTATACAATATTGCCCTTCAATAAATATTTCTGGAATGAGTTAAATGGCCGGATAGATAGATGGAGGGGTATGATGATACTTCATAGAGCCAAGGGCCAATACAAGTGCGTTTTAAGAGACTAAAATAATGTCAATCCTCAAAACTGCCCACAACATTACAAGAAAACTATCAGCAACGATGACTGTCATGAACATAATAACAAAAATCCTAAATAAAATGCTAGCAAATGAAACCCAGTGACTCATAAGAAGATAACACATTATGGCCAGTTGGGTTCATTCCAGGAATGAAAGATGGATTTATCAAGTAAAAACCAATACATTTAAACGACCACATTTACAAAGTGAAGGAGAAAAATCAGATGGTTATCTCAGTGCACACAGAGCAGCACTTGATGAAACTGTACCTCCATTCGTGATTTTTCAAAACCCTTTTCGCAAGTTTGGAATAGGACAAAGTCTAGATCTCCATTGGCCATTTTCAAAAAAGCCTCTTAGTAAAGTACGAATACAAGAGTATCTGTACCAAACTACAATAAATATTATGCTTAGTGATGAATTTTGAAGGTTTCACCCGATTTGGGGAATGAGACAAGGCTGTCCGTTATCCCTACTCCATTCACCACTGTAGGAGAGGTCCTAGCCAGTGTTAAAGTAAGAAAAATAGGAGTTGTAGGGAAGTGAAGAATTAAAATGCTTCACTGTATGCAGATGACTTGATTATGTGTGTCTCACACACACACACACACACACACACACACACACACACCTTAAATAATCTGCATAGAAACTATTAGGTTTCTATGTGCAAAGTACAGGACTCGACTGCACTTCCATATGTTAACAACAAGCGATTAGGAAAGGAAATTTAAAATACTAGCAGAAAACCTCAATACACCTCAAATGCAAGATGAAATCTTGAGTGAGCTGGGCAAGACTGCTATTCAAAAAACCGTAAGCCTTATGCCACCGGCAACACCCAATTTCAACCACACCACAGCATCACTAGTAATCCACTAGAAATTCTATTAGAGACACGACAGAGGCCATCACCAGCACGATACGAAATAATAAACCACGTGCTCAGTTAGCCATGTATTTTCAAGATGTTCGCGCACACACACGAGTACCGGAAAGTGGAAAGGTTGCAGGGTTCGCTTTTTCTCCTTCCACTTCCCCCAGTGGTCGTGGGTACTGGTTGCCTAGGAAACTGTTCCAGCAGGGGACGGGGCTGGCCGTGCCGTCGCTCTGAGCTGGGCAGAGATTTCAGCGGGGGCCTGGCTCTGGGCCCCACCGGAGGGGTACCTGTGCAGCTGCACTTGGCAGAAGTCACTCACTTCCAACAAGTAGAGGGGTACACTTCGTCATCAGTGTCGGGGCAGCAGGGGAGGGAAGGGGCAGGATAAGGGGAACTGGGGAGCAAAGACGGCGTGGGTTGTTGAAGGCAGGACTTAGACGCTGCGGGTAGAGAGATGGCCCCATGAAAGGAACCAGGGGCTCACGTAGGGAAGTTAGCCTCCGCCCAGATGTGGATGGCAGCACTACTCCCAAAAGCCCCTTGGAAACAACTAGGGAAGAGGAGGGGATTTTAACTATCTCGGGCCAGTAACTGGACTGCACTGTGTGTTTCCTTTTTGTTGTTCCACATACATTACATAATCCGTTCACCCATTCTTTCTCTCTCTCTCCTGCCAGCTCTGAGAATCACACACACACACACACACACACACACACACACACACACACACACTTGCTCTCCTCCTTTTTAAGATCCATCATGGGGGTGCAGAGGGGCTCAAGACCTTTCCTAAGCTCACCTGATTAGCAATGAGGTCACCTCATGAGCATCTCATGAGCAATGAGGTCAAAAGTGAACCTCAACGAAACCCCATGAAAACCCATACCAGGCTGCCTGCAGAGCTGGGACACGTCTTGAGACCTGGACACAGGGCAGGGAGGTAGAGGACACTGGGGGACATGAGAAGTGGGAAGTCGATAACATGTTCAGGAAATGAGGGGTAGACTGGCGAGGTGGAACAGAGAGGGCGAGAGGTGCAGGAAGCTGAAGATGACCAACGAGAAGACAGACCGGGAACTATCTCGAAGGCCACACACAGGAGGGAGGTCTGTTTTTATTTCCCAACAATGCTGTGACCCAGAGCAGCCTCAATGCATGGCAACGTGTGTAGTCTGAACTGATGGGAGTTGGGGGCCTAGCATTTACACTGGAGGGAAAATAAAAACTAGAGGGAAAAAAATGTTGGAATAGAAAAATCTCAGGGAAAATAGCTCCATAGCCATTTCTGTAGTGATACATGTGGGCATGATAGCAGTTTGAAGGTGTTGCATAAAATCCATTATTAAAATTAATTCCACCTGATTGTTTTTATTTATTTTTTTAATATGGCTGCTGAAAAAATTAAAATTGCATTTGCAGGCTCATATTACATTTCTATTGGTTACCAACGGGAAGCCATACAAAGCATGGGGAGAGGAACACTGTGGCTTGTACTGAGCCTTCTCCCTTCCTTACACACACAGGCACATGCACACACACGTACACACGTGCACACATATGCACACATGCACACACGGAAAACCTCTCCATGTTACCATTATTATTTTTTATCCCAGTCTCCTTAGGAACAGCCACTCAGGACATACCTCCTGCCAGGGAGGAAAAAAACCAAACAAACAAAGAAAAAACACGCAGTTCTACTGCAAATTGCAATGAAAATAGTTTAACCAAACTCCTTTGCAAGAAATACAGATGGATTCATTCAACATCCAGAGAGTCTTTACATCTTAAAGAAAAAAGGTACTTGTGGGGAACAGAGCAGTATCAGTGGCTTCATAAGAAAAATCAGTTTCCAAAGCCTTTCCCCCTCCAGAAAGAGCCCTCGGGCAGGGAGCTCCCATTCACAAGATGACAGAGAGAACTACGTCGTCGCAGGTCACCTGGTGACTCACTCTTGCTTTGCCATATTATGTTCCGGCCCCTCTGACCTTGGTATTTCATATGGCACCGAGAAATTACTCACCCCATCATCAGAATGACAGCCACCATAGGCACCCTCCCTGGCAGAGTGGCCCGAGTGGGCTTGCAAGGGTTCACATCGGGCAAAAACCATTCGGGTCGTGCTTCAGCATCGCATTGCAGGGGTAAGAAAATCTGCGGCGTGCATGGATATTTTTCCCAGGTGCCCGTTTTCTCTCAAGTCTGGCAGACCTGGTAGACGGTACCCAGGGGGCAGGTGGTCCAAACATCTCCTGCAAACACTGACTGGGGAATCCTCCCCCTTGGTAGAGGCGGTGGGAGTTACCAGGACTGGCCAAAGCATGGAGAGGAGCTATTAGCCGCGCAGTGTGGTACTGAGCGATCGGCACCGGATGAGCAATCAAGACCCTCGAGGCCGGTTCCTGCTCCATAATTGAGAAGCTGTGCAAGCCTGGGGTGTCGTTGTCCCTTCTATACCCTGCACCACCTCCATCAGATGCAGACCTTACAATGTTTTTAATGTTTATCTTTTTATTTTTGAGAGAGACAGAGAGGGACAGAGAGAGAGAGAGAGAAAGAGAGAGACAGAGTGTGAGCAGGGGAGGGGCAGAGAGAGAGAGGGAGACACAGAATCCGAAGCAGGCTCCAGGCTCCGAGCTGTCAGCACAGAGCCTGACGTGGGGCTCGAACCCACAAACTGAGATCGTGACCTGAGCCAAAGTTGGACACTTGACCGACTGAGCCCCCAGGCGCCCCATATGATGTGGACCTTCTAAATGGGCGGCTCTCAGCTTTCTGATCCAGCACGCATGAACCATATGAGACACTCCCTTTACAGACAATAAATCAGTGTTAATGCAAAAAAATTCATGAGCACCTACCCCCGGCAGGCATTTGCTATGCACCAGGTGACAGGGGTTACTAGCTGAGGCCCAAGCCCGAGGCACCAAAATCTCTAGGAATTTGGGAGCTCTGACTTACTTGCTCTTAGAATCAGAGAGATTATCTTGTCTCTAAGAGCTTTTCTGGTGCTGGGCAGAGGAAGGGAATCGCTAAGGTTGTATTGACTAGACTATTCCATGACCCACACCCTCCTCCTCTTTCCTCTGTCATTCCTGCAAAGTGCCACACCCCACGCTCCGAGACTGCTTTCCGGTGAGTGTTGACCTGAGTCAATCACTGTGGACGCTCTGGTCCAACAAAGAGAAATTTGTGAAGCCAATTCAGCCTGCAGCTTTTCAAGTGTGTGAAAACTGGTTTTGATAAGGTAAGAGTCTGGAACATTTTTTCTTCTCCCTGAAGATGTCCCGCTCTCCTGTTGCCCCTGAACTTGGTCCCCTGGGAAGAGACACAGAGTAGGTCTTTACAGATACAGAGTAGGTCAAAGTAAATACTCAAACTAGACAAGCCCCATTCTATCTTTGAGATGCTATGTGCCCCTAGGTCACTCTGTACCTTTAAGTAAGTTCAGCTAGCAGGTTCTGAGCACCTTTTCCATGGAAGGTTTTGGAAGAATGCAGGACAATGACATGGGAGGTGCTGAGAGACACAGGTCCCTGGGTAGACAGTGACCAGAAACTTAGAATTTATATTTACCCCCTGTAGCTCAAACCATAGCCAGGTCTTAGGTACTTAGGCTATGAAAAGTTCAACAGGAGCTATAAAATTTCTTATAGTGTTGACAGGGTCCTCTGTAAGAAAGGAAAATAAAAGCCTAATATGTTTCAATCATGCAAGAGCCAGGTCTCAAGCCCGAACGCTTCTCAACTAAGCTAAGAAGACCAGGCTTGCAATGCGTAAGGAGGTATCATGAATAATATTTACATTGTAAAAAAAAAAAAAAAGAGTTTTTGCTAGCTGGGGATATCAGAGAAGACTGGGAAAGAAAATGTTCTCACCCTACGTTGTTTTTAGGGATGGGTTTCTGGCCTGGTCTCTGGAAAGTAGTGGGATTTGGAAAACGGAAATGCAGGGGCACCTGGGTGGCTCGGTTGGTTGAATGTCTGACTTTGGCTCAGGTCATGATCTCACAGTTGGTGAGTTCGAGCCCCACGTCAGGCTCTGTGCGGACAGTTCGGAGCCTGGATCCAGCTTCGGATTCTGTGTCTCCCTCTCTCTCTCCCCCTCCCCTGCTTGCACTCTCTCCCTCTCTCTCCCTCTCTCTCTCTCTCTCTCTCTCAAAGATAAATAAACATTTAAAAAAAAAAAGGAAATGCAGAAGTAGATTCTTCCATAGAAGGAGATGATATCAGAAAGGAGAAGGGAGGCTTGTGGAAAGGGTTGGGGGCTGCATGGCTGGGGAGGGGGCCCAGTAGGGTGTTGGAACCAACAGAGATAGGAGAGTAATTAAAAGCTGAATCTTTGAGGGCCTGAATGTCAGCGGAAGAGAACTGATATTCTTACAAAGGTGATACATTTTCTGATTAGAAGAGTACAAACTTACTGTCAGACCCACAAGGCTGAGTCAGCAGCTGGGCTGAGTTAATCGCGTATTAGGTCATGGTAAAAAGCACTCATTGCTTGGATTAGATGGCAACACAGAAATCAGAAAAGCAAAGGACATTAAAAGGGATAAAAGGTTTTGGAAATAAGGGGGACCGAAGAAACATAAAGGCAAAAAATGGTTCAGTCCCTAGGAAGGCTCTCATCTAGGTCCCAGGGAGCTAGTTTTCGAGTGTAGACAAAGCAGCAGAAGCCATCGGCCCCCCAGCCCTGAGCACCGTCAGAGATGGTCTCCCACAGCTTGTGTACCCACATGTGTTCCGCTCCCCCTTCTGCAGCCAGACGCACCTCTTCAAAGGAAGACAAAAGGACGAAAGTACCATGTGGGGCCATTAAACTCTCTTTCAGTTGACCCACCCACTTGCCAAAAACACCCTCTCACTCCTTGCAGAATTTTAGTGTTTTTCTTTTTAAGCCCTTTTTACTGGTAGAGGAGATATGATTTCACAACCTAACTGTATATATATATGTGCAGCGTCACTCCATTACAGCTCTCCTTTGTTGAAAGCCTTGGAGCTGGAAATAACATATATTTTTTAGTTCTTCCGACAACATGAAGGAAAAGATTCTTAGTCACAAAGTGGAGCCGACAGAAGTGGGGATAAACCTAGCAAAATAAGTCCGTAATCCGTCCCTGGTTTTCTTCCATGATGAATTAATGAATTTGAAATTCACCATCTGACCGCTATGATACGGGCTAAAGGAGCAAGACACCTGGATTATAACACTTGGTTTAGTCATCGAACTTTTTTTGACAGAGCTAGGTAAGCGTCTTTCCCTCATCTACAAGGCTTACTAAAATGAGGAGAAAGTACCTCTCCTTTCCTCTTCCGATAATGACAGATTTGTTGGAGAATCGGAAAAAAGCAAGCTAAGACGTATTAGAGAAAGCTTTCGTGCAAACCTGGGAGAAATGACTCCTCATGATCCTGTTTAAATATGGAGGGCCGAGGGGCGCCTGGGTGGCTTGGTCGGTTGAGCGTCCGACTTCGGCTCAGGTCATGATCTCACGGCCCGTGAGTTCGAGCCCCGCGTCGGGCTCTGTGCTGACAGCTCAGAGCCTGGAGCCTGTTTCAGATTCTGTGTTTCCCTCTCTCTCTGCTCCTCCCCTGTTCATGCTCTGTCTCTCTCTGTCTCAAGAATAAATGTTAAAAAAAAAATTAAAAAAAAAATATGGAGGGCCGAGACTCCTCTGAATGTGTCACAAATATACACCTCTTTTTAAATAGTGGGTGTCCTCGTTCTATGAACCTGAAGACCATGAAGGACTTCCAGTTTGTTTACACAGATTCCCATAATTTAATTGAGCGAAGAGTTTGAAAGAGAGCCTTCACACACACCTTCTTTTCCGGAGACCAAACTGGTCATCAACCATGACTGCAACACCGCTCTTCAAAATCCAAATGGATTTAAGAAGGAACGAGGGGCTGGGGCGCCTGGGTGGCTCAGCTGGTTAAGCGTCCGACTTTGGCTTACGTCATGATCTCGTGGTTTGTGAGTTCGAGCCCCACGTCGGGCTCTGAGCTGGCAGCTCAGAGCCTGGAGCCTGCTTCAGATTCTGTGTCTCCCTCTCTCTCTGCTCCTCCCCCACTCACACTCTCTGAAAGATGAATAAACGTTAAAAAAAAAAAGAAGAAGGAACGAGGGGCTTACGGAATACCCACTCATCAGTGGCTGCAAACACAGATGCATCCATGTCCTGGTAGGAAAAACAGGAAGGCCAAGAATTTTCAAAAGCAACTGCCAGGTTTCCAGTTGGCCAGCATCAGGCGGACACTCAGCTTACCTCGGCGGCAGTGACCGAGCAATTGTGGCAGAGAAACAAAATGAGAAAAAAAAAAAGGGGGAAGACTTCAAGGAGGTGGCAGAAAATAAAAAAGATTACCATGCACAAGAGCAAACTCTGATAACTGGAACCAAAGAACATAAAAGTAAATCTTTCCCCTCAACTTAAATGAGGCCATCTACCAAGACGCAAAGCCTGAGTGACAGACATTTTTAAACAAAGACTCGGGGGCGGGAGGTGGGAGTTTTCTTATTTAGTCTCTTTCATACAACAGTGTTTTGGTATAGTGATGGAGGAAGGGAAGAATATAGTAGATAGCCATATGGTCGGACATAAGATTACTTGGGAATAGGTAACCCTACGAGACAGAGACTCAGGAGTATCTTAAGATAACGATTCTCAAACTTGACGGTACGTCTGAATCACCAGGGAACGCGGCCACACTGCGGATGCTAGGTCACCAAGTCGGGGATGGGGCTAACATTCTGCAGTTCAAACAAGCTCCCAGATGGTCCCAATGCTCGGTCCTGCCACCACTTTCTCAGAAACAAGCAAGAACGATTAAAGTGATTGGAATCGTCGGCCCCAATCAATTAATCCAATTATGGGGTCTCAATGGCAGGATTTCTCCATCATGGAGATGGATCAATCAGGCAACCTGAGTTGGGAGCCTCAAACGCGAAGATTATTAGGTTGATTCCCTTGCTCTGATTGCATCCTATCTGAACTGCCTTCTGATTATAATTTGATTTCTAGCGCAAGAGTTCCTCTGGAGAGAATTATGCTGGCCAGTCAAGTCAGCCCCTGCGGGCAGAGAGATGTTGTGGGAAGACCAGGGCTGTGAGTCACCATAGGATTTGTTTGATATGTTGATGATAATAATGAGTAGACCGAACACAGAAAGGGGGAAAGATGAGGACATGGATGGCCGCAGATCGTTAGCTGTGTGCTTCTTACGTGCCAGGCACCATGCTTAGTGCTGTGGACACTAGGTCGATCTTGTCAGTTGATACAATTATCCCTGTATTGCAGATGAGGACACCTAAGGCTATGGGTCTGTCGGGGACCAAAACCCACTGCTGTCCGACTCCAAATGTATGTGCCTTGCCAAACACACACCCTATTATGTGAAGAACATGCCATTATAATTGCTACTGACATGAGCATTCGGTAAGCGGTAACTGCATGTCCTGATTTTTATATATGGCTTATACATGGGATTATATTTGAGTCTTCTGTGCGTTTGGTTAGCATGAGTCAGACTCCATAAGCTCGATCGACTCTAATAACATTGATTTCTTGAATCTATAAAGCTGAGGACTAAACTCTTAATCATGGTAAATCCACCCTGGGGAGTCTACCTGAGCAGTTACTTTTAAAAATCAACCCCGATAAGTGAAACATTTCCCAGACCTTTAAGCCGAAGAATTATTCCCTTCTTTTCTACCTATAGGCCTCTCCTTGAAACCTCTTCATACATATCCAACCCTTTCGTGGTTTGCCGGATATTTCTTTTCTTTTAAAGACACTTTCACTCTTTCCCCTTTTTCATGTCATAATTGCTAGGGTAATTATCTGATTTCTAAAGCATATGGCCAGCGTGCAAATGAATGTCATAAAAAGTCTGTAATGCCAGTGGCATTAAGCCCATGGTGGGTGTTGGAGACGGTCAAACACAAACTACAAATTAGCAAAGATGATGTTTCATGAATGTCAATGCTCATGGCCTTTTATGATGTCAAGTCTCTCAAGGATCACGTGTGTCAAAACCCAGATATTCGCAAATCAAAGACCAGGGGTGACCAAACGGTTCCTTCCATTTGCCTGTCTACTTAGGATCTCCTCCTGAGACAGCAGACGAGATGAATGGATGGTCAGCCATAAAGGCTAAGCAGAGAGGGTAGACTCAGTGTCAAGTCAACGGAACCAGCTGGGAACATGATTCAGTGCGGGTCGTATTTGTCCCTCAGCCATCGAACCCCACATCACAGTGACTTTAATCTAATTCTTGTTCAGAGGAGGAAAGAGCAGCTCCCGCCAGTCTGCACTCCAGCCCAGGGACAGAGGGACAGAGGTCAGTGTTTCTGTGTCATTCTTCACGTCAAATGCATCTTTCCGACTTAGCATTTTCTAAGAGATCCCCTTGTCCACTTTCCACCTGCAGAGAACACGGCTATTCTATTTATTTTGATTATTCTTTATTTAGTACGCACATTCTCCCAGTCTAGAGAAATAAGGCACTTTTCGATTAAAATGCCTTGCCTTTGCTTGCGCACACACACAAAAAACCAAAAACCAAAACACCCCAAAACCCTTACATTGATGTGATCAGGGCAGAGAAGGGCAGAGAGCTCCACGTGGGGCTAATGGAGACCACAGGGTTCACATGCCTTGACCTTTTCTAAAGTAGTTTGGGGGAGGCGGGGGGCAGGGCTGTGGTGGAAAGAGCCATGACTCCCATTACCATCACCCTCAAGCCTTCGAAAAGTAGGTCGGAAACACATGTCTGATGATGATCTGAATTCATAATGAGCACCTGCAGCTAACCAACAAGACAAACTGTAAACCGAAGTCAAGAAGATCCCTAGGTGGTTTCCTGGTATTTTCTGATACCTCTGTCCGGTTCTACCTACTTCGTGACCCTCTTCTTCCTTTTATATCTGTAGTCCTTTTCAAAACCTTGATGTGTTCCAGTGAAGAAATCAGACCGGCGGCATCCACATCGTCATGACACCGATATCACGTGTCCTCTTGGCACATTCCACCAGGGATGAGAAGGGAGAGTTGTAAAAGGAGGTACAATTGATGGGGGCAGGCAGTCTGAACGGGGGCAGACTTATCAATACAGATTCTCCGCAAACGAAACAAACAAAACAAAACAACAACAAAAAGAGAGATTTAGTCAATCTACCCTTGACTGGGTGCCACCAAAATTTTAGTCCTCTCTGGAAGACGTTACATTTTAGACCCGTGGGGCACTGCTAACATCTCTTATAAACGCTCGGCGACTGTCACTGCTGATTACACATACAACACAAGCGTGGAGATCTCAAACAACAGCATCATCTGGGCTCCATGTAGCACCTTGTGAATCAGAATCTGAAAGGTTTGGGACAGCACATCTGTATTTTTTTTTAAATTTTTTTTAACGTTTATTTATTTTTGAGACAGAGAGAGACAGAGCATGAACAGGGGAGGGGCAGAGAGAGAGGGAGACACAGAATCTGAAACAGGCTCCAGGCTCCGAGCTGTCAGCACAGAGCCCGACGCGGGGCTCGAACTCACGGACCGTGAGATCATGACCTGAGCCCAAGTCGGACGCTTAACCGACCAAGCCACCCAGGCGCCCCAGCACATCTGTATTTTGAAAAGGCACCATAGGTAATTCTGGAAAGCAAGTAGGACAGAGACCTAGAGCTGTGTTTCTCCACGAGTCCTTATTCTAGGGATGGTCCACATCACTATCTAAAGGTTGGTCTTAAAAGAAGATTTACCTCAAAGTATGAAAAGAAGCCAAGATGGATATACAAGGTGGTATATTTTTCTGAAAAACACATACACATTCATAAATACATAAAAATATATTTTTTTTCATATTGCTCTGTACCTTAAACATCTAGTCTACCTTTCTGTTGCCTACTAACAAAGGGCTACACGTCCAATAGCTGAATCCACTTCACGTTCACAAAACTACCGCATTTAATACTTTTTATTTTTGTGTTTGTTTTTAAAGATGACTTTGCAGGGGTGCCTGGGGGGCTGTTAATTAAGCATCCGACTTCGGCTCAGGTCATGATCTCACGGTTCGTGGGTTCAAGCCCCATGCCGGGCTCTGTGCTGACAGCTCAGAGCCTGGAGCCTGCTTCGGATTCTGTGTCTCCCTCTCTCTGTCTCTCTCTCTCTCTCTCTCTCAAAAGTAAATAAACATTAAGAAAATTTAAAAACAAAAAAAATGACTTTGGCTTACTTAAACACAAAAGTAAACATATAAACTGACGACACTTGTTAAAATAGATCAGATAGGGTTGTTTGGCTTGCTTTGTTTTTAGAGACAGAGACAGAGAGACAGAGTGTGAGCAGGGAGGGGCAAAGGGAGAAGGGAAGCGTAAGGAGGCTCCACGCTCAGCGAGGATCTCCACTCCGGGTTCTATGTCACAACCGTGAGACTGTGACCTGAGCCAAAATCAAGAGTTGGACGCTTAACCAACTGAGCCACCCAGGCACCCCAACTGGAGAACTGTTAACAATGTCACAGTTTCAGACAAAAAATCAAAACAAAACAAAAACAAAAAACAACGCAGCTTATAAAAAACTTACTGGGAAAACTAGAAATCGGGTTCTATAGTTTAAACACACAGACGAGAATGAATGAAGCCAAATGAAAAATAAACTTCAATGTGAAAGAGCTAACGTTGGTAAAATAATGTTCAGAGCTTCTGTGTGTCCTTTTGTTTAGGGAATGACTTATGTCAGAGATTCTGCCTTACTAAGGGCCATCGGTGGCCAATACGTATAATTTGGCATCTCAAAAGCAGCTTCGTGATCATGATCATGCATCAGATGGATGGTTAGACTCCATAAGCCTTAACCGTTTGTAATTTAGAGGCCTTAAGGCAAAACCAAAAAAAAACAAAAACAACAACAACAACAACAACAACAAAACAACTTGTATTTCTCACCATGGAACTGAGGCCTTTCGATTTCAATTTCATGAACAAAATTTCAATACATCTGACTGTAACTCTCAATACCGCTCACTCATAACTCACTGTATGACCCGGCCTATGACTCAGAGGCTGGGGGCGATTCTGAGTCATAATTTTGCTAACTTGCATGAGGGGAGGGTTTTGTTTTGTGGGTGTGTCTAATCAAGGTGCTCCTGGTCCAGCACTACAGCAGAGCAACCCGACCATTACCAATGCCAAGTGGGCACGCCAGTGGTGCCCGTCCTGCTGAACAGGTTCAATGAGATCATGTACGGAAAGCCCTTACGGTGGTTTGCGCACATAGAAAAGGCTGGATAAATTCCACTGACGGTGGTGCTGCGGGTTGGAGCCAAGTGCTGTAGCAAGCTTACAACGTTTTGGGGGCTCCTTTCTTTTGATATACATATACCCCGCAAAACCTGACCCGCACTTCCAGCAATAAAACACCCCAGAATTCCATTCATGATTTGAAAAGAACACTCCTCTGTCGTTGGTGCACAGAGTGCTAACAAATGCCCTCAAATATCCTGTAGCTTCCATGGCACGCGTTTCCTAACCCCCTTTACTCAGTATCTTCAATGAGTTATAACCTTCTCTGCACTAGGCTCTTAGGGGGCAAGGTGCCCGGGGTGGTTGGTCACTTCGCTGGCACATGCGTGGTGTTACTGAGCTGGCAGATGGGTTAGCCCAGAGAAAAGCTCACCTCTCTTAGCACGGCTTATCTCAGAATGTGTACCTGGCTCCAAAACGTGAGGACTGAGCAGGAGTCTGTAGAGGAGTCCACAGTCTACACTCCAGGAAACAGTTAAAGGCTGCAGACTCAGGGGCATCCATCTCGGACTATGAAGCATGACGCCTAGCTAAAGCCCAGAGTGCTACAATTCTGCCACAGGGTAATTATGTCCTGCAGGGAACTTTCCAGTTCAGAAGTGATCTCTTATCCATTTCTGTATTTCACCCTCCCCTGAATCTATAGTGCCGACAAGGCGGCTATGGCGACCTCCGGCAGGCAGGTGTATACCCTGAAAATCAGAAAATGCGGGGGCGTCTGGGTGGCTCAGTCGGTTGAACGTCCGACTTCGGGTCAGGTCATGACCTCGCGGTTCGTGGGTTCAAGCCCCGCATCGGGCTCTGTGCTGACAGCTCGGAGCCTGCAGCTACTTCGGATTCTGTGTCTCCCTCTCTCCCTGCCCCTCCCCTGCTCGCACTCTTTCTCTCTCTCATAAATAAGTAAACAGCAACAAAAAAGGACATTTAAATCATGTGCCGTGGGGCAGCTGAGTGGACAAGGAGCAGAGCCAGGACCTGAAATCGGGACCTTCTGCTTTGAGTCCGATGTCCCCCCCCCCAGTATCAGCTGATTCCACTTCAAGTGGCTGCTAGTGAACAGTCTGTCCCATATGCTGGAGCCTGGTATATCTTAGAACTTTATTTATAGAACGGCAAAACCTATCTGGTTAAGTACACCTGTGTGATCTGTGCAAGGTCATGAACACAGGAGGCAGACAAAGTCAAAATCTGGTTTCTGGTTCACGGGCCCGATGCTACATCACGTGACAGTGAATTCCTACATGTCAAGTTTCAGCAGGTGTATTCATGGGTTCCTTAACACCTCCTGGAGCTCCCACAGCTCAAATTTATAAAAAGCAGTGGCTTTTTTTTTTCCTTTCTTTTTTTTCTCTTTGGCAAGTGTCAACCGTCTAATTAGCTTTTAAAACGCTACCATAATTCTCAATTCACATCTTCTTCCCAGTTACAGGTTGTAGTATTTCCATCAGGATAAATCCCGCCAGCTCCTGAGCACCTGTCTCAGGACTTAAAAATGCCCTTGTCGCTCTCTAGGGAGAACCAGGATTCCACAAGGCAGGGTTTTCCCCGTATTTTAGAAATTCTGGACTAGCTCTGCGGCCCAGAGTTTCACACTACTCTTATACATCTACACAAATTAATTCCACCAACTATTGTGTACACGGTGATGGGATTCATCACAGAAAGGAAATCCCCACCCCTAATTCTCAAACGACCAGGACGGCAGGCACCAAGCGTCCCCATTTTTCTGGTACCGTGTTGGCAAGCCTTACGCTCAGCAGTTTGCTTTGTGCTGAAAGAACAAAATCAAACGTAGCCTACTTTCCCTTTGAATGAATCGGATTTCAATAAAGCTAAAAGAATTAACGATCAGGGTTCATTTATATACATCGGAATGACGTGTTAGATGACAGGCTGAGCACGCGGCCGTACCGGGCACGGTGGCTCTCCCTACATGGGTCTGCCCGACCCTCAGAGGAAGCCGGACATCGTGTGGGGATTGGTAACATGGCTACCGACAGATAATCATCAACTCCTACTAATTCTAAGGCTATTTTCACTAGGCTTTTAACAATTAGATTATGTATTGTTTTGATCAGAACAGAGTTAGACTGCGAAGGATTTTATGTGGGAAAACATAGGCTTAGAATAATGGTACATATACTAATTCCAAATGAATCCATTAGTCATTTAAAAAAAAAGGCACAGCCCTGGGGCGTCTGGGCGGCTCAGTCAGTTGAACATCCGACTTTGGCTCAGGTCATGATCTCACGGTTCGTGGGTTCCGGCTCCGTGCTGACAGCTCAGAGCCTGGAGCCTGCTTCAGATTCTGCGCCTCCCTCTCTCTCTCTGCCCCTTCCCCACTCACACCGTCTCTCTCGCTCTCAAAAATAAACACTAAAAAAATTTTTTTAAAAAAAGGTACAGCCCTCATCTTTCAAAGACCATAAATAAAATGTCCTGGCTGCTTTCCAACATCAAGTGGAATTTTAGGCAATATCTATGTAAACCTACAGACACTTCGACAAATCTAAATTAAACTTCTAAAACCTAAGTCACACCTTCACCCACGGGAAAAACCTTTGAAATGCCCCCATAAAAAATTCTCTGGTTTCTGAAACAGGATGGAAGTTTCACCATACAAGCAAACCTGCTTCTCAAACCTGGTCCTGGATAATATGTGTAAAAATGGTTTACACAGCAGCGTTAGGACCACACCATCCACCGTGAACGAGAGTCGACTACAAGGGTTTAGGCTTCAGAGGCCAAAGTGAATTTCAACTCTTCCATCCAGGCAATCTTCAATGCCCCTGAGAAATGATCCTTTCTAGAGGTTCACATGGCCTTCTGGTTTGGGATTGTAAAATGACTATTCATGTTCCTTCTTGTCATGTCTCATTCCATGAGACTGCGATCTCCCTGAAAGCAGGACTCACGTCTTACTGATGGCTTCAGTCTTCGGAGAGGATCGGTTTCAACTTCTACTTTGCCATTCGTGGTGGAGCGTATCTAACACAGCCAGGTGCACCAATGTACTCCAGGCCACCTGCTCTCATTACACATGACATTGACATTCCTTCAAAGAGCGTCACATCCTTGAAGGGATGTGTCTGAGTCTACTCCTATCGCCACCCCCTGTAACCCACGCAGACATCTGAGATCACCTCAATCAGGAGAATGCGGCAGATGTCACAGCATGTGACTTCTGACACTAGATCATAAACAGCATAAAAGGCATTGGCTTGGTCTCTTGGATTGTTCTCTGTACAAGGGGTCTCCATGGAAAGAGACGAGATCTGCCTGGCCACATGAGTGAGCCGCCTTGGAAATGGGTCATCCAGCCTCAGTCTTGCCTTCAGATAAATGGTAGCCCTGAGAGCACCCTACTGCAATCCCATGACACCCCCCCGCAACTGAGCCTTTCACAAATTCCTGACCCCAAAAGAAACCATGAGAAGTAAGAAGTCATTAGTGCTGTTTAAGCCAGTAAATTTGGGGATAATCTGTTATGAAGCAATGCAGAACTCATACAGCAGTATGTCTGTATAAAAATAAAATCTAGGAATCTATAATATATAAAACGAATTTATTAAACACTACTAGAAACCATATAGCACTAGTAAAAATGCCTTGCAAATAACATGGGTTACCTTTTCTTTCTAAATATTAAAGCACATTTCAAGAGTTTCGCAAGTTTCGTGTTGTAATCGTTCAAGTAACTGATCCTCGGATAGAATGTGGTGTCTTGGAGCTCCTGTGTGTCACAGAAGAGATTACATGGGGAGTTATTTTCCTCTTCGAAACTGTAGTGAAAGGACAGGCAAGGACAAAGAACCTTGAGCACCACGGGACATGGTCAATGACATCTATTTCTGGCATGAAACCAACCTTATAAGGCTTTATGCTTTATTCTTGTCAATACCAAATTTCTGAAGGGTGGAGAAAGAGGTTTTTATCCAGAAAGTAACCATAAAGGATTTTCCCCATGAAAATCAATGAGTTCGCCCTACTCAATGGCTGCTACCGACAGGGAGCCGGCAGGTGGAGGGGCTTTGCCAACTGTCTCGGAGAACAGCCATCATTTTGGTGGCTGTCCCATGTTTGTGGGTCCGAGTTATCACTGAGGAGACAGCGATGAATCCAACAGAAGGTGAGAGCTGAAGTGGGGGGTGCTTCCTTCACTGGGAAGTCAAGCAGGTTTCAGTCGATCAATAATGCCTCCTCGGCCATGGACCTTTATAACGGAATTTGTTGTAACCCAAAGGTTTAGATTTCTTCAAAAAACTCCAGAAAAAGTCCGCTACCACCTGAAAAGCTGCTTGCCTACCTGGCATACTCAAAGATCTCTATTCTCAGTCCACATTCCCCCCGCCATCTTCCATGTGTAGACGGGCCCATTATATTCCTTGCGAGGTGCCATTCTAATAGAGCAGACTAATTCAATTCAGCCAACATTTATCTACTTCCTGCTATTCCCAGGTACTTGTACTACATCTTGGGCACCCTAATTTTGAAAACGGTGTCTTCCTTTAACAACCATTTATAGAAAGTGCACCATATGCCTCGTGCTATAGCACAATAGTGACTGCGAATAAGGGTTCCTGACTCGGAGGAATTTAAAACACAAGAGAGAAGACAGATGTGCCCACAGAAACCCCCAACGATGCCAAAGTGTGGCAATGCGACATGCGCCTGGTGCAGGGAGGTACTGGGGATTGCTTGTTGGCAATCTTGCTTAGCTGGCTACGGGCAGAGGTTGGAAAGAAGGCACACAGAAAGGTTACCCGGGGGAGAAGGGCGGCTAGCCACGTATCTGAGGTTCATAGTGAAAAGCAAATGAGAGACACACGTACACAATACAGGAGTGGATCAGAGGAGAAGGGAGGAGGAACGGTCAACAGAAGACACGACCAACGGCACCCGAGTGGACCGACAGGCAGTAGTCTACCGGGCAGAAGCAGCAGAGGTGAAGGAGTCGGGATGGGAAGGCAGCAGGGGGCAGGGCAGAAGAAAACACAGAGCCATGAACATAGAGCCTCCTTTAGCACAGAAGACTCAGAAAACCATGAGGGGTGTAGAGCCTATTGCCCTAGCCAATGGTTGACTCTGCTTACACACAGCCTGTCATGGACAGATGAGCATCACATGGGCAGTGCAGAAGGTCAGGCTGGTTTTCTACCCAGGACCTCAAAGATTTTTCTCTCCGATCCTGGACAGCAGATACAATTGTTGGACCCAGAACAGTGGACATCACAAACTGCTTCCCTTGAAGGAGGAGGTGGAGGAGGAGGAGGAGGAGGGAGAAGAGGAGGAGGAGGAGGAGGGAGAAGAGGAGGAGGAAGGGGAGAAAGAGGAAGAAGAAGAGGAAGAGGAGGAGGAGGGAGAGGAAGAAGAAGAAACAATCACAGTCACCCCTGCAGTATATCCACTAATGGATCTCGTTCACCTACATTCTCTTCCTAGAAGCCTTTCTTCTCCTTTACGATGATCTTTGTCACCAACACAGCCGCGAGGCTTTAAAATAAAACTCTGGAGGTGTGTGCTGTGCGGCTTCTGCCTAAGAAGCTGAATTCCATCATGGGAGGAAAAAATGTTATTGTCATAACGAAGCCAGGAATAAAAAAATGTGCAGGTTTAGCAGGACCTGTCTATATAAAGAAATGCTAACATTAGCAGAGCTGGAGCCTGGGTTTCTCCCACCCCTTTGCCTACAGAAAGAATCTGTGATTCTCTCACTGTGCGCACACGGGTGTCGAGAAAATCCCATTCACAACAGGAAAGTGATGGTGGCATGCACACTCCCATCTACTACGCTCATGGGGACTGTCTGCGCAGACAACACCGTCCGAGACTGGCCACCCACATCAACGCGACCTCGGGCAATCTTGCCTTCATCTTATAGCTAACTGGATAACCTTTAAAAAAATTCAGGGCACGGTTTTCTTTTCCCAGATTCCACAAGACAGTGTTCCCGGGGGCGGGGGAAATCTGGGGCAGGGAGGGCCTGTCCAACAGGCTGTGTTATCAGGCTGCTTTACATCTTCATTGAACCCGTTAGTTTTCTTTTCAAAAAGGGGGGAGAGCGACAACAAAAGATCTTCTCTGATTAATGTTTCTGCCTTGACTTAACTTTGGTATCCAGGAATGGCAGCACAGCGTGCTGGAGAAGGAGTCGCAGAATACAAAGGCAATTTCGATCAAGAACCTACAGAATAATCTGGACAAGGCACCATACACGTGATTCTATTTTCCTTTCAGCCAAGCCTGAACAACCCCTCTTCAGGAACGTCCAAAGGAATTAAAACACATTACAAGTCACTTGCCATTTCCAGGGTATTCCTAACGAATGTAAACAAAGCTAAAAGACTGAGATATTCTAGAACCTATGTTAGGTGCCTGCAACATATAAAGGGGAATAAGAGTAATAACGAAAGCTTCCTTTGCTGAGTACTTACTATGCACTGGGAAACCATGCTAAGCACTTTTTGTGTGTATGATCTGATTTCACATGTAATCCCATGGGGTAGCAACCCATTCACGGAGGAGAAAATGAAGGTTTAATAATGTCAAATATCGGGCAGAAATCACGTGGCCCAGAAGTGGAGGAGTTAGACCAGGGATTCACGTATCTCTCTCTGAGGTCTGATAGCCCACTCCTGGGCCATTGCTAGTCACGCCCCGAGGGAGGGCGCCTTCTCCTTTTGAAGGGTCAAAATCCCTTCATCTGTCTTCTGATAGCTCTGATCAAAACAGACAAGTCATATGTGTGGTTCATTCACCCCCCCCCCCCCACCCATCAACCAGATTTCAGCTCATTTTGAAATACACGAGAAGGCATCCTTCTGTTACGCAACACAGACCCTACGCCTTTGAGGTTCTTATTAGTAAGGCCTGGAAATGGCTGCTTTGATCAGATCCATCCACTGATCGGGTTAGTGGCTCTCTGAAACCAACGGGTGAGAGAGGAACCACACGACCCTGGCGCAAAGTGGGACATCGCACGCAGCACTAGGATGTGACACAGATTCTTCCAACCCAGAGCCCCCGGCGGTTTCTACACTTGGTATATCACGTAGTTTGGTTCTGATCGTGTACGTGAGTCCCGGTTCACCGATGAGAAATATGGAGAACAGGAGGCGTTTAACATCTCCAAGTTACCAGAGGTAGAACGCCCCCTCCACTGCTACATACACTGATTTTTGCCTGAAATCTCTTCCTTCAGTGTTCCCTCCTCACCCGTGTTAGTGGATTTGAACCGTGGTGCCTTTAATGGCCTCGTAATTACATCAGTCTGTCTAGGGACAGGGTGTGAAGAGCTGGCAGAGGCCACGTGAGTCTGACTGGGGAGTTCATGTCCTGGCTCCCGCACCACCCCTGACCTCGGGCGGTCATTCCACATCCTGACCTCCTGCTTCTGCACCTCTGATCCTCCGGGGGTCACATCGCGCAATGAACTCAGCACGGTGGCTGGCACAGAAGGGCTCACAAATGAGTTATAATGCTTATCATATGAGCCCTAGGCTTAATCACTTCCTCTCCTCAGTGCCATGGTGTTTACACTCCTTCATGCCATAATTATCTGTCTGCATCTTGCCTTTCAAGGGAAAGTAAGCTCATGTAAGGCAGGAGCTGTGCATTACAAATCTCTAATATCACCCGTCCAACTCCGTGGGTCCTTGTATTTCCTGGTAGATCACTGAGGATTTCTGGAGGGGATGTGCATCAAGGTGAAAGGATGTGCGTGGGTGGGCACACACACGAAATAATAACTTGAAACGGGCAATTTCAGACTGTCTCTGGGGTGCCTGAGTAGCTCAGTCAGTTAAGCATCTGACTCTTGATTTTGGCTCAGGTCGCTGTGGGGAAATAGGTTAAAGATTTCCTCATACTCACGTGGGTTTAAAAAGCTTAGGGCAGAAAGCTGCCACTACAGGACAAAGGCGCCCGAGGTGAGCTAGCGAGAAATTATAACGGGATCACGAGTAACTTGTATCACCTGCAGGAAGCTACTTTCCATCTGGCGCCAATATACTTTGATCACAAACTCCACTGTCCCCCAGACCCTTTGCTTCTTAGACAAGCAAGTTCATGATTACGGTCTGATTGTTTTCCCCACATTCACCACGTGTTTCAGATCTCATCTTCTACACATTCACCGTGTGTGTAAGATCTTGTGTGCTCAATAAATAGGGAGACGAAACCCGTTTGGGGCTCTTGTCTCCTCCCGGACATTAGCCTCTCTCACATTCAATTCTGCATCCGCCATCATGCTGGACTCATAGTCCGCAACAGGACACGATCTCACAGCTCATGAGATCGAGCCCCACGTTGGGCTCTACGCTGACGAAGCCTGCTCTGGATTCTCTCTTCTCTCTCTGCCCCCCCCCCCCTTAAAAATAAACAAACAAAAATAAATAAAGAAAATACGAAAATTTCTTATTTAGAATGAAAAAAAAAAAAAAACCCAGGATTTCCATGTTTACAAATAACCTGGGCTTTGACAATTACGTCAGAGATGATAACAGAATGGTTCTAAACCCTTCACCTTGACAAGAGGCCAGTGGACATATATTTCACTCATGTTTCATTGCGTAGAAGGAACCCAGATCTGTAGTCTCCCACACAAGTATAAACAACGCCCTTCTGGAACTAGGAGGGGAAGCTAAGATGTGCTATGCCACTTTAGGCACATCTCGCCCCTGAGGGGAGAGAATACACCACTTACCTCGGCCTTGGCAAAAGACAGAGATAATAACTGTGAAGTACCGGGCACCAGGCCTGGCTTATGGTAAAAGATTAATTATCATCATCTCACTATGGGGTCAAATAGCAGGCTGCCAAGTGAGATATTTTATACCCTTCTGGCTCAGGACTTCACCCGCTACCAGAGAGTAGATTTTCACTAGCCCCAAACTGTACCAAAAATACAAGAATAAAGAGCTCAGAAACCCCTACACAAATCGAGGAAATTCAAATGTTGTGACAGCCCAGTCATACTGAGAGATGGATGGAGAGAGTACACTTCCCCCAGGTTTTCATGCTGATGGGATCTGTCAGAAGAAGCAGTGAGGACACCAGACCCCCGTCCGAATGAGAAATGAGGCCAAGGTGAGGTTCTCACTGGACTCGTGTGGGGCCTCATGACAGGTCAATACTACGGCTCAGGGGCAGACATATCACCTTCCAAGACGGACTGTCTGGTTCAAAGATAAAGCAGGAAGCTTTACGTCTTCAGTAAATAAATATCATCGTGTGGGTGTCTAGTAGGCTTGCCTTACGTTCTGAGGCGGGATCCACTCTCAACGAAGAGGAAAAGAGAATAACTTCTAAGGCACTTACCTGGAGGTACTGGTGACGAACGTGTGCCTCACAAAGTAGTGACAAAATATTTTACCCTTTGAGAGTGAACTTTTCCATTGGAAGGTTGTGCATTGGATTTGTTGCACATCTTAAGATGTTCTTCCACCAAAGTGCTCTGAACAGAGACGAGAATGACTACACACGCTGGTTAGGGTGTGTAAGGTGCGTAGGAGGGTGTGTAGGAGGCGTGGGAACACAGTGAACTTGGTCCAACTTGGTTCACGACCTGAAGTAGCCTTTGGTGTAAACTTTCTTTTTAAACATTTCTCATTCTCCTTTGATATACTTGGTATTTTTTAAAAGTTTATTTACTTTGAGAGTGAGAGAGAGAAAGCGAGTAAGCATGAGCAGTGGAGGAGCAGAGAGAGAGAGAGGGAGAGAGAGAGAGAGGGAGAGAGAGAGAATCCTAAGCAGGCTCTAGGCTGTCAGCACAGAGCATGAACCATGAGATCATAACCTGGGCCGAAACCAAGAACGGGACGCTTAACCGACGGAGCCACCTAGGCCCCCCTACTTGGTAAATTTTATTTTTATTTTTTTCACTGAGTTATTTATTTATTTATTTATGCATGTATTTATTTATACGATATAATTTATTGTCAAATTGGTTTCCATACAACACCCAGTGCTCCTCCCAGAAGGTTTAAATTAAGATTTAGAATGGCTGTCTCTCAAATCACTTGTTTTCTAGCAAAACTTTTTCGACTTTGATATTCTTGTAAGGTATGCCACATTTGGTCAATCCTTATATTTCCTGGTGCACTACTGAGAATCCTGGGAGAGAATGTCTACCCTGTTTGAGAAGTACAGTTTAAGTAAGTATAAAGTATATTCTTAGTCTTTCCAAATGATTCCCCTTTAGACGAGAGACAGGTAAACACGTTCAATGAGAAGTCCATAAAACAAGTCAGACACTTTGTTTGAAAATCAAGGAGAAACTAGCACATTTTCCTTGAAAATGGAATTATTTGTTTTTCTCCAAGGGGAGTATTACTTGGCTGGTCATCCAAACCCCATCTTATTATCAAGCCATTCATTCATAAGGTCCAGTTCATGAAAATATGCAGTCTGGGGAACTGAGATATTTGTGGTGCCCACTCCCCGTTGGGGAGAACACCGCAGATATTCTGTACTACCACTGTTGCATAATGCCTCCCCTCTCTCGAGCTTCCCCACTGCTAAAAGGACCCTAATTTCATTCACCTATTCACTTTTCTTCAATATGATCCAAGCTAACATGTCCAGCCCAGTTCCTAGAGTAGATACTCATTAGTCTAAGATAATTAACATGTTGACATTCCTCTGGCGACATTTATTGATCCAGGGGTGGGCACGTATTCTAAGTTGTTGTGCTGGTGGGGAAAAGTTGCTCTTTTTTCTACCTCTTTCCTAAGCAGGGAAGCATGTGGCCTCGGTGGTCATTGGCATTCATCTTGTGGCCATGAGAATAACAAGATTTAGGAAGCTGTCAATACTGAGAGAGGCAGAGTAGAGAAGATGGAAGGAACCTGGGTCCTTGGAGATATCACTGACCTCCTGATGGTACTAAGCCTTGAAGCCTACTCTATGTCTGGAAAACAAATTTTGTTACCAAATAAGAAGGCTTGACTGAGGAAGTCTGTCGGCTACTTTCAGTCAAAGGTATCCCCTTGTTTCACCGGAGAGAGATTACACAAGGTTCACAAAACCTGTGTTAAGTTTAAGACAGCCCTCCACACACAGGAGAGAGAGAGGACAGACGTAGTGTGGTAGTATTCTACTTCAAGGCCCTATACAGATATTTCATTATCATTGCTAAGTATTGTCGAAAACCAAACGTGATTTGCAGATGTCAAATCTAGGAAAGGTATGTCCACGCAGAAAATATCAGCTTGATAAGCAGAAAAGTGATTGCCTGTCAGTATTATTTCTTCATAATAAGCAATGGCATTAGGCATAACATCTCTTAAATAGTGTTGCCTTTGATTTTGAGTACCCCAAAATATGTACATGTAGCCCTTGAATGATTATGGCGTCCGAAGTCACACAAAAGCAGTTGTCTGATTTCACTCAGATTGCCGCATTCTCTCAAAATTTCACGTAAATATATCCGCTAGCAGTCTACACTCTTAATTTCTTTACTAAGAAGTGGGAGTAGCAGCAATTTCTTATAAATATCATCAGCATGCTGGAAGCATTAAAATAATTAAACAAGTAACACGTATTTTGTTTCTAAAAGACGCAGCATAACACGTAACTGCCAGACCACTTAAAAAATGAACAACGTAGGTTTATGTTGTTACTCTAAAGGCTATATCCTCATCTTTCTTTGTGAGCCCAATTCTGTGCTGATCGAAAATCTGAAATAAACTATCAGAGAACAGAACTCCACAACGATCACCAAATAATGTCTCAGCATTCAGCCTCCCTTTGTCAGATTTAATTGAGACCAAACACAATGCATGTGTTAAAAGTGACAGCTATTGGAGGCATTGCACTCAAAGCAAGAGAACAGTGACAAAACGATCAAATAGTAGTTTATAACACCCAAGTGGTCTTCCATAGAACAAGGGAAGTTAAATAGGGCAGGGAATTCAAAGCCTGACATTTTATCTCACACACTAATATAATCTGCACCCATGGCAATGACCACAGGAAACATCGGTATCTTTCTGGCTGAAATTGAGGGCAAGATCCATAACTCAACAGTTGACAGCCCATGATCTGATAGGCTTCCAAATCATCCTGGAGCATGGCTTCTGTCACACTGGACTGAAATTATTTACTTGCCTGTTGTTCTCATTGGTTTAAACCCCTAAGATAAGGAATGGTCTCCATCTTTGTATCTGTGGTATGGAGTAAACTGCCTGGCAGGAAGTACATGCTCAATAAACAAATTAAAAAAACAAACAAACAAATAAAAATTAAGGATTGTACAGAGTCACTGAAGTTCTGACCAAGGGTAAAGCTATCTCTCTTCCTTGCCTGTTTTTATCCTGTTTGCTTTTCCCAAATGAGATTAACTCTGGGATTTTCACTCTGGCTTCCTAGAGCTCATGCCCAACCACAAAGGTGATTATAGTGGGCTCAGTACTTCAAAAAGTCTATCAGAAGCTACATATTTACTGTCAATTAAGTATCCGTTGCTGACTATATATCCTGGGGCTTTGCTCTAGGCTAGGATTATATCATCTGAGAATAGGAACCCAGGACCCATGCTGCTCAGAAGTCCTGATTAACAGTTACCTGCAACTGATTCAACGAAGAAATGAACGATTGGTCATCACCCAGAAAATACAGTTTTGTAGGCAGTAATATTTCAAAACATGGGGTCCATGTAATAGAAGAACAGAGTCTGTGATGACAAAAATACTGGAAAGCACTAGATAATTCTTCAAGTCAACGAGGAGTTTGCTCCGATATAAGAAACACTGTGCAAAATAGGATAATTTCATATTCCTTTTATTTGAAATGTCATATTCTCAGATTTCACATAATTTAAAGTTTTCCATCTTAGATCCAGTGCTCATGTCTCAGCTGTCTGATTATATTCTCCCAATAACTAACTACTAATTTTTATTGTTTTTTGGAGTCACCAAAAGGAACCCTTGGAGAGGCAGACTAATGAGCACACCTATTAGTGTGTACCAAAATTTTACACTAAAAAAATAGTCTTGTAATTTGTGTATATACATCTACCAGCAAATTGAAGAAACCCCAGTGTTCTTATTTGCATGAATTTGGTAGACCAATTAGTATGAAATGCAATTTGCACTCATTCATCGGGGGCAAAGGGAGCATGAAATTACCTTGACTTGTTAATTCAGCGTTTATAGTAAATTGCTCATATTGAGTATTTTCCCCAGGGGTACTCCCTTGTCGTAGGAAGCCAATCTAGGCAGTGACATCATGAACTTTCTCTTCACATTCCATTTTATACTACATTTCAAAGATGGCAGAAAAAAAAAAAAAGAGCCTGGGGACTCAGTCAGTTGAATCGGATGATTCTTGATTTCGGCTCAGGTCACGATGTCAGGGTTCACGGGATCCAGCCCCACGTCGGGTTCCATGTTGACAGCACGGAGCCTGCTGGGGATTCTCTCTCTGCCTCTGCCCCTCTCCCACTCACACTCTCGTTCTCTCTCTCGAAATAAACACATGCACTTAAAAAAAAAAAAAAACCCTCCTCTTCCTAGTATGACATCATCACTAGAGTCATCCTGTAAATTACTGCTCACATGCTTTGACCCCCAGTGGCTATGCTAACACCACCACCTGTACAGGGCATTTGAGATTTGGGGAGATTTACATTGTGCATCAGTTTCCTAATGTTATAGCCTTAAGTGTGTCCAACGGGTGGGTAGAGATGGTCAGAGGAAAGAGCAATGAACTTCCAGCCAGACAAACATATTGCCAACATCCATAAATAGGCTTCTCCTAGTATCGAGAAACCTTTACCAGTTGATGCCCAATGGATTGCTAGGTATGATGGAAGGAATACTTAGCTACTTAGGAGAACACTTCACTGGTAATAGAAAGACTGGGTCTTCAGTTTGGCTCCATTGCACCTGGATGAGTGACCCAAAGAAAGACACAACCCTGCTTTGTTTATTTAACCAACAAATAATGGCTTTGTTTGGTCAAGGGCAATCTTACGCTGGGGTGCTAGGTAGGAGTAACATATGTTCCCTGCATGCTCCACAGACTTTTGTGAAGTCATTCCATGTGAGAAATTCGGTGAAAATAACTCCTAGACTATCCATTTGCTAAAAACAGAAGATATCATTGCCCATTTTTAAGCAAATATGCAGGTTTAAGATACCCACTAAACGGAGGGTTCTACATTACTGAAGATGCTTTTACACCAAATAATTATATAAAATAAAAATGATCCAAAAATACATCACCACGTTCTTCACAGATATTTTACTTAGGTTACTGACTTCACATATGCATGGAGCAGGCAAAAGTTTGGACAGCCTGCTGTGCTCTGAGCCCCATGCTAACAGAAACACCCATGTGCAGTACACATTACACATGACGGGGCAGCGGCAGAGCGTCTGGGCCAACAGTAACCGATCTGTAGGGGACAACACCCTCCTCCAGCTCGGACTGGAGACACAGAGAATAAAGTGAGGTGAACGTGGGGACAGAAGACGGAAAGATACACCAGAAAGTGTACAGATCACAGGAGTAACGGACTTGCGGCAGAAAAGAATTCTAGTGCTGAAAGAGTAAGGGGGGTAACACGGAAGCCAGGGTTGCAGGGAATTGCGGGTGAATGTCGAATTAGCAAACCAGCTCAGACTCTCTGAAGGCCTGTTAGAGGGCAGTTTCTCTTTTCTCTGTGAAGTCCAGTTTAGTTTCGGTCGCCAGGTTCCCATCCAGTGGTATTGTCATTTTTATTTTCACATGAATTCTCAAGGACATCCCCTCCCAACTTTTAATCAAAGGGCTTACTGCAACCCAAAGGAATCTAATGCAGATGAATACCCACATGATGAGCGAACACCTTATTTTATGTGACCTAAAGCTGTCTTGCTTCAGGACAAAAAGCAATAAGACTACTTGCTTGTTTCCCCCTTTTCTCTTTTCTTTCTTTTTTTTTTTTTTTTTTTTTTGTCATACAAAGCTATTTTGAGTTTCTGACTTTAATACCTGTTGTATTATTTGAGATCGTCACTAGCCTACTGTACAATAAAAATAAAATCTATTTTTGGAGACAGCAGAGAACCAAAGTGAGTGGGATGAAAATTAGGTCTATGTATGACACAGTAAAATTTCAAGAGAGCAAAAAATCAAATCAAATGTGATGACTCAGACTTTGATACAAATTTAGGAGGCAGACCAGGAACTTGGAATTTGCAAACAAGTTCCCGCTCCTTACGCTAATGTTTTATTTCACTTAAAGGGTCCTGTTCCTCCAAATTTTAAATCTCTTAGAAATTCTGGTCACATCTTGTCCTTTTCTGGGGTGTTTCTCTTTCTAAAGAGGAGAAAAAAATGAACTTTCTTAATCTCTGAAAATCTTTCTCTGTAGGATTTTTCCTCATCCTAAAATGAGAATCCCCTTGTAAAGTGGGTCGGACAAAACACTCCCTGCTGGGCACATCTATAACGACCTAGCCCCATCTCCTGGTGCCTGTCCTACACATCACTGTTCCTAGTCCTTGTCTTACTCCGGGATGAGACACCATGCTGGGATTTAAGATTGAAACAGGAGGGGCCTCTAGACTTTCCTGCTAGGCTCCAACACCTGATACTCCACGCTCGGAATGTTCTTGTTCCTTTATGTCACTGGGCCCTGTTCCCTATTGAAAATCAAGTACCAGAAGGAGAAACTGACATGAAACCACTTGGGATTATAACACGGTATGAAAGGAGCCAGAGACACCCTTTGCCCTGGGACGTTTGAGCACAGGTATCTAGGTCCTTGGCCATGACACTGCCTAGGGAAGAGGCACAGGCCGGGAGAATCCCAAGGTGTCAGGGAGCACCAGGAGCGCCACATGGGGGTCGGAAGGAGTGCATATGGAAGCTAGGAAGCTTTACATCTCCCTCTGTTCTTCCTGTGTCACATGTAGGCTTTGCTCAGCCACCAGATGATAAAAAGTCACTTTCTGGTGACTTTTATAATATTAAATCTCAAAAGGAGAATGTAGCTTCCTCGCTCTAGTATAATCCAATGAAGACAAACATTTAGGAATATTATTCGTTGAAATGCGTAGCTGTCTTTAAAAAAAAAAAAACAACAAAACAAGTGATAGCTATACTGTCTATAAAATTCTGTGAAATACATGTCTCCCTTACTTACCTTTTTTCTACATTCCTTTGCTCCCTTAATTGACTCCAAGGCAATCTGAATACTAGCAGAGGTATTTGAAGCTATGCACTTTGATTGCAAAATATGGATACTTTATGGAAATCAGTCTGGTTTTCCACCAAGTTCATGGAGCAGAGACTCTTTGGATGAATGGATATTTTGAATTAGCTCATAGCAAAAGGTTCTGAGATGTTTTTTTTTTTTTTTTTTCTCAACAAGCTGCATGCAGGTCCATGTGAGATGTACAGTCAGTTACTAGGAACTGTGGTTTTCTACCTTCTTAATATGGACAAAATGTCCCCCGTACCCCTACCCACCCCATCAGATTGTGTTATTCATTGCTTTTCAGGCATATGGTTTTAATGAGACTTCAGATCCTGTCCGTGGTTTTCTATTACTGTAATGGCATTAAATTTTTCTCAAAGAAAAATTCTTCAGGTATTTTCCAGGGCATGTCAATGCATAAAGTTAGGTGTTATCTGAAGTTAGGTAGCTTTAATGAAATGATGAGGCATTTATTGGTTTGGCTCAGAAGTGATTTGTTTTAGCAATTTCTTTTCTTAGTAGAGTATTATGCCTGGCTCATGACCTGAAAGAGACTTTGCAATTCAAATTCAAATGGCTTTGAATCCTTGCATATTCATGTATGTTTAACATGCATCATTATAGTACCAAGTACTTTGAAATGAAACAAACATTTGGAAATTTGTAGGCATACAAACCGTGAATAAAAATACAGTCTTACCATAGATTGAACTGAGCTGAGAAGCGAGAGTTTCAAAAGATTCAATGATTAGAAATGAGTTGGACAAACTCAAAATCCTGCTCACCAGTTAAGTATACTAAATTCTGCGAACAACCTCTTAGAAACATGTAGGATAAGGGGGAACACACTTCTGGTTACAAAACGAGTAAGTCACAGGGCAGAACGTATAGCACAGACAATAGAGTCAATAGTACTGTGATAGTTGTGGCGACAGCCAGCAACTACATTTATTGGGGGGATCGTTTCATACGCAGAAAAATCGCACATCACTGTGATGTACACTTGAAATTAACATGGTACCGTGTATCAACTATACTTCAATAAAAAACAAACACTAACAAAACCACAAAACAATAAAGCACATGGTTGAGAGTTATAAACGTGTAAGTAAGAGCAGTTCAAGCTCTCTGCTCAGTAGAAAATGCCAGAAAGTTGACCATTTTCTTTTTTCGAACTTCTTGGTCTATAAAAATGTCTTTAACCTGAAATAACAAAATGAAGGCTAATGCTACCAAGTTGGGCAAAACACACTGGCCACTATGTCCAAGAGCCCATAAATAATTGCCCTGAGCCTGATGCGCCTATAAAATGGTTATAAAGCTGGGCTCTACGAGCAAAGGCTTTTATTCCATTTAAAAGTAAATAAGGCATTTCCACATGCTCCTGATGGAAGTGTGAATTGCTGCAACCTCTCTGGAAGATAAAAGCCTCAAAACGTGACAACTTCTTGTTTCAGCAAGACTTCCAGGAATGTATCCTTAGGGAATCATCACAGATGACCAGCGATTACGCACCAGAAATATCACTCACATTTTTTTTAATTAGTAAAACACAGGGAAAAAATTGCAAAGGTTCAACAAGAAGACGTTACTTATAGCACAGTGCATTCATGACACAAGACTCTATAGAGCCTTTAGAAGGATCCAGAAGAATGTCTGACTACATGGGAAGATGCTGATTGTGTACTTTACATGAAAACGTCATCTTATAAATCAGCATATGCTGTATGAACCCACGATATGGAAATGAGCATATACATGAATATGTAAGTGAAAGAGAGACGGTGAGGGACAGAGAAAGAACAAAATTTGAGCGGATATACACCAAAATGTTCACAGCAGCCATCCACAGGAGATCTTCATTTATTGTTCCTCCTGTTTTCCAAATTTGCTACAATGAACGTATAGTGCTTTTCGAATAAACACTCAAATTATTTTTTTTATTTTGTTATTTAAAAAAAAATTTTTTTTTAACGTTTATTTATTTTTGGGACAGAGAGAGACAGAGCATGAACTGGGGAGGGGCAGAGAGAGAGGGAGACACAGAATCGGAAGCAGGCTCCAGGCTCCGAGCCATCAGCCCAGAGCCTGACGCGGGGCTCGAACTCATGGACCATGAGATCGTGACCTGAACTGAAGTCGGACGCTTAACCGACTGAGCCACCCAGGCGCCCCTACACTCGAATTATTTTAAAAACAGTAAAAAGTCAGAAAGAAAGGCTGGAGACTTGGAGGACATGTTGCAAATTGCATGATTTCTGAAATAAAGGTTTCTAGATGCACACTACGCTTTATTTCTCTTTCCTTTCTCTGAAACATAAGCATTTTTGCACTTTCTGATGAACCCCTCTGGAGGGCGATTGGAAAACACACAGCAATCCTGGTGCGGATTACTCGATGTTCCAAAACCAGGCATCGAAGTCACATTGGGCCGTTCATAGCAAGGACTTCAGGAACCCAGATAGCTTTTGGTAAGTGAAGAAGAATGCCAAGTAAACTATATTTCTTACATATTTTCAAGTGTTAAGGCTCTTAAAGGTTTTGAACGGAAAATAGAACTTAACATTAAACTATGGCAAAATATAAAACTACTTATAAATTTTTTTAATGTTTATTTATTTTTCAGAGACAGAGCACGAGCAGGGCAGAGGCAGAGAGAGAGGGAGACATAGGATCTGAAGCAGGCTCCAGTCTCTGAGCTATCAGCACAGAGCCTGACGCAAGGCTCGAACTCACGAACTGTGAGATCATGACCTGAGCCGAAGTCGGGTGCTTAACCGACTGAGCCACCCAGGCGCCCCAATTTAAGACTCCTTACAGAAACTCCCATCCCTTGATTTAGTGAACACTTAGATGTGCCAATGAAATAGATACAGGTACTTAGGGCTTTCAAAACATGGCCCATTATTAAGTCGGTTATTTCTCGAGGCCATCATATTTCATTTACAATTCTAAAAACCTATTCTCTAGGACCAACTTAGCACTGCTTTAGAGATCTTGTGTGGCCGGTCTGTGAAAATCATTTTACACACAAGGAGCAGGAACCAGATTCCGCACTCCATTAAATTTTTTCAACCTCGGGTCATATTTCTGACTGTACCTTCTAACGGAACCACAGCGGCACTAATCAGGTACCCCAAAGGTTCACACGGTTTGTCAGAAATGAGGAAACCGAGTGGCAGCTAATGATGATTCCCTTGGCGTTGGGGAGCCAAGAATCTGCTCTACCGAGTTGCCTTGAGCGGCAAAGCTACGTGGAAACATGTCATTACTCAAGGTCTACCGAGGCGTGGCCAGGCGAGAAGCTGGGCACCGGCTCAGGGCTCCGGATCCGTGTATTTAGAGAAAGGCTACTTCTTGACTAGCTGGGTGGCTTGACTCCACTTCCTCCCTCCTTTGAGACACCGACTCAGTGTGCAGAACCCGCGGCCTAGAAACCCTAGGTTTTATCCAAGCTTAATCGTTTGTTTTACCCAAGTCCTGGCAGCTGAGAGCCAGACTATCTCTTCGGCCTCATCCTCACCACCACCTTGCTTCCTGCCACCCAAGTGCCCATTCTAAGTTTCTTTGCCCTATGATGTCGAAACTAAACTGTAACTCCTTCTTTTTTAAAGTTTATTTACTTTGAGAGAATGAGAGAGAGGTGGGGAGGGTCAGGGAGAGAGAGAATCTCAAGCAGGCTCTGTGCGGAGCCTGATGTGCGGCTCGAACCCACAAACCATGAGATCGTGATCTGAGCCAAAACCAAGAGTCGGATACTCAACCGACGGAGCCGCCCAGGAGCCCCAACAGGATCTCTTTCGCGGGGTGGCAAACAAGCCAGTCCTCTGGGTCGGGTGTGACCGTGATGCCAGCAGGTGAGGGCTTCGTGGAGACACAGGTCATGAGCAATTAGCACTGTGTGCCACGGGCGGGGAGAGAGATGTGTCAGCCTGTCCTCTTTGTCCCCCTGCAAACAGCCAGGCTCTGCTTCTGCACCAGAATTTAAACAATTCGAAAACAAATTTATTTCAATTCCATTGCAACTGCTCTCTTGATGGGTCTTTGGTATTCTAACCATATTCCTTTCCGCTCTTTCTTTCAAGTGGAACTTGGCTACATTATGGATCAAATACGGGAAAATCCAGCCACCATCTATAACATTATTTCTGTGGGAAAATGCATTTGAAATCCTGAGTAATTGACTTACCCAAATGAATTCCTGGAACCAACTCCACTCGTAAGCTAACGTAATAACTACGGGGAAAAGGAAGCAGGTCTGAGGAGTAAGTCGCCCCGTGAAAGCTGGGTACGACGTGCTGGGGATAAAAACCCCGACCGGCTGGAGATATGACTGGGAGGGACCGGGGAAGGAGCAAGGGTGTAAGAGCATTACAAGCCCATCTTTCCTACTTCTATTTCTTTTCCTCCTCTCTCTTCCCACTTTCTCTTCCTTGCATCCTCCCTAATTTCTCTTCCCGTTTTCTCCTCTCTCTTTCCTTCTGCTGCCATCCCTTGCTTTCATCTAGCGCTTCTCCCGTTTTTTATCTTTTACAGGTGCCTCTGCATCCCTAGCAGCCCTCCCCCCACAACCCCACCTCGTTCTCCATCCGAGACACATTCCGAGCACATCACCCGCTGCCAGCTGTGGAGAAAGACGAGCAAAGCAGAACATCACGACGGCTGATGTCAAGTGCTGCGGGGGGTCAGCTGTGTCACTGGACACCAAAGACATGGAAAAGGCAATGTCTCCTGGAAAGAGCAGAACTGTATCTTTGCTCTACCATGAATTGCAGAGGTTGGGCTTTGCCCACGTTTTGTATTTACATAGGCCTTTCCCACTCCTCCCTTCATTTCCTCCAAACCCTTTATAGCTTACCACCCTGAGCTCCAATTGTAACCTATCTGCTTGGTCTTCCATTCAGTGACATGTAAGGCCATACCCTATCGGCATCTCTCATGAAAGCACCAGGGACCGGGGCGCCTGGGTGGCTCAGTCGGTTGAACGTCTGACTTTGGCTCAGGGCGTGATCTCACAGTTGATGGTTTGAGCCCCGCGTCGGGCTCTGTGCTGACGGCTCAGAGCCTGGAGCCTGCTTTGGATTCTGTGTCTTCCTCTCTCTCTGTCTCTCTCTCGCTCTCTCTCTCAAATAAACATTAAAAATTTTAAAAAAAAAAAAAAAAAAAAAAAAGAAAGAAAGGAAGTACCCTGGACCAAAGGGCAATTTTTCAGAAGATACTTACAACTACCAATAGAACCCTTCAATTCATGTCAAACTTGGGACCCTGTGAAAAGTATACAGAGTACTCTAATTCCAATCATTTACCTGAAAATTGTATAATGGTTATTTTCGCTATGAAATTTTTCCAAATTCATCGTTGTCAAGGTTCCTATTTCTATCACACTGGTTTAGTAAAATGTATCTTAGGTATCAGAAGAGGAAAACATTTTCACACTTAGAATATTCCAAATTTTGTAAAATCTTGTTTCACTAAGTTTTTCATTGATGACTTTTTTCAGTTTTTTTTTTTGTTTTTTTTTTTTTTTTTTTGGCAAATGACATTTGTTAGACAGCAGAGTTGGTCAGATTTTATGTGGTATATGCTGATAGAGATTTAGTTTATTACAAGGACTCGAGAGATAAGCCAATGAAGTCAAATATTTCTAACAAGAGGTGAACGATTGATGTTTTATTATTATTATTTTATTTTGAGAGAGAAAGAGAGAGAGCACAAGTGAGGAAGGAACGAGAGAGTGAGAGAGAGAGAGGGAGAGAGAGAATCCCAAGCAGGCTCTGCAATGTCACTGTAGAGTCCACTATGGGTCTCGAACTCATGCACCATGAGATCATGACCTGAGCCAAAACCAAGAGTCGGGCACAGCCGACTGAGCCACCCAGGCACCCATGATTTATGTTTTAATAGATGACAGAAGTGTTACTTTAACAGACGTGTGTACTGTGCATTTATGAAGCGCACTGTGCTACTGTAGAAATAAAAAGTACTGATTTCCATTATATGACAGTGTTATGAATTTTCATTTCTTGGTTATTCCTCGGAAAAGCAGAGAACAATTCAAAAAGTGCTCCTGCTTCTATGCGTTGGGTGGGTTTGCACACTTTGTGGGGCTCCTTTGGCCGGAGAGGATCATGAGAAGTACTCTGGACCAGAGCCACTCAAAGTGAAGTTCACAGCTGTCAACACCAATGCCAACCAAGAATTTATTAGAGATGCAGGTTCTTGGATTCACCCCAGACCTTCTGAATCAGAAACAGTGCCTGTGGGGCCAGAAATATGTACAGGAGAGCCTTGGTTTGCAAGCATAATTCCTTCTGGAAACATGCTTGTATTCCAAAGCACTCTATATCAAAGTGAATTTCAAGAACCATTGGCTCAGGTGGGATCATGTGACACAGGGACGGCAGGTATTACTTGTACTGTAGGACATCGCTTGTTTATTAAGGGAAAATTAATTACAAATGTTTGCCCGTTGCTCGTCTGCCGGAACACTCGCAGAACAAATTACATGCAAGCCAAGGTTTTGCTGTATTGTAATTCTGACACTCTGAAGCCCACCAAAGTTCGGGAACTGCTCTGTTCTCTCCGACCTTCCCTTCGGGTGAAAGGCCCCTTTTGTGAGGCCCCTTCTAAATTCCACATGCTCTCCCAGTTCAAATTCATAATCCCAGATCACGTGGATTCTTCTGTTGCTCTGCAGAGACTCTGGGGACAATCTACCATTCCACAATGTCTCTGAAGGAAAATAACCTATATAGGTGAAATACCTCGTATTTATTAGGGGAAGGTTTTAAAAAAATATGTTCGTTTTATTTCTATTAATGGCAACAGAACTGATTTAGTGATTGAAGAAAAGAACAGTTAAAAATAACTTTTTGATAGAGAGGGCTGTTTGGAATTTCCCCAGGGTAACTGGTTAAAAATGTTGAGGGAAGTATTTTAATACAGATATCTAAGAATCATAAAAACTTGGACAGCTTGAATAAATAGCAAAATATTTTTGGTAAGTAATATTTTAGAAGCATTTAAAAATTTCAGCTTTATTTTTAGATTCCCAGGGCTGGGAAAATCTCCTTTTATGTAACGTAGCAAAAATAAGGGAGCAGAAAAACAGAAAGATGGCCAATACAATAACAAGTCCACTGGCTACAAAGCATAGGTGAACTAAAATATAACAGATCCAGACTGAGGTTTTAAAATTTGTGGTTGGGGGGGGATTAAGAAAACGACCAGGGAATAACTTTTTGCTGACCCCAAGCACGTATGTATATGCTTGTTAGTTTCTCCCTTAACAGAAAAGGCAAATGCGTGGACGGCATGTGTTTGTGAAGTCACCGCTCACCCTTCCACACCCCGGTTCCCCATTCCTTGCTCGGATTAGGGCCACTTAGCCACCAGGCTCCCGTCTGAGGGGCTTTCATTCTGGTCCCTCTGCCGTTTCTGCAAAAGCCCAAACTGTGCCTCATTTCCTCCTTTATCCTCTCCTGATCAACACAGAAGACGTCAGGAACGGGTGGGAGTCCGAGGAAGACTTCACCAGATGAAAGGTGGTCCTGGGAAACTGGTTAGTCACCTTGGGGATGGGGACCCAGAAGCCTGGAAAAGAGGCGAGGCAAGAGAAGAACACTGAGGCTGCTACAGCACCGTGGCCCGCAGAGCCTCTGGGAGGGGGCCGTGTGTTCTATTTCAGGCTTCAGAAATTACTAATCCATAACTCCCTCCCTCCCTCCCTCCCTTCCTCCCTCCCTCTTCCTTCTTTCCTTCCTCCGTCCCTCTTCCTTCCTTCTTCCCTCCCTCCCTCCCACCTTTCTTCCTCCCTCCCTCCCTCCTTCCTCCCTTTCTCCTTCCTTCCTTCCTTCTTCCTCCCTCTCTCTTCCTTCCTTCCTTCTTTCCTCCCTCCCTCCCTTCTTCCTCCATCTCTCCCTGCTTCCTCCCTATCTCCTTCCTTCCTTCCTTTCCTCCCTACCTCCCTCCCTCTTCCTTCCTTTTTCCCTCCCTCCCTCCTTTCTTCCTCCCTCCCTCCCTCCTTCCCCCCTATCTCTTTCCTCCCTCCCTTCCTTGCATCATTCACAGTTGATACACATTTATTGTCTGCTATATCCCAGATCCAGTGTCTTCCCTCAGGTGTCTTCTACTCCAGAGGGAAGAGAAAATTAATTCCAGACAACTGTGGGAGCACGTAACTTAGAGAGGCATCTTAATCAGGCTGGAGGAGAAGAAACATATCCCAAAGGAAGTGACGTTTTAGTTGCGATCTGAAGGGTGGGAGAAGGGGCCACCCCAGGTAAGATGATGAGGGTTGAGTGTGTGCGTGTGTGTGTGTGTGTGTGTGTGTGTCAGGTGGGGCAGTGAGGGGTGTGCTACAGGCTGAAGGACCAGCCCGGGAGGAGGAGCAGAGGTGAGAAAGGAGATGTGAAGGGTCAGATGAAAGTGTGACTTTAGGAGCACCTGGGTGGCTCGGTCGGTTAAGCCTCAGCCTCTCAATCTTGGCTCAGGTCACGGTCTCCCAGTTCATGAGTTTGAGCCCCACATCGGGCTCTGTGCTGACAGTGCAAAGCCTGCTTGGGCTTCTCTCTCTCTCTCTCTCTCTCTCTCTCTCTCTCTCTCTCTCTGCCCCTCCCCCTCTCCCTCTCTCAAAATAAATAAACGAACATTTTTTTTTAAGTGCGACTTGATCTCAAGGACACCCTGACGCCATTACAACTTTTTAAGTCGCCAGTGGGGAGAGCGGCGACACAACCGTTTGTGAAAATACAACGCTGCGGCAGTTAAATAGAGATGCTGGACACTGAGGCCAGACCGGAAGCTCAGAGACTGGTCTGCGGGCTGTTAGGATGATGCAGACGCAGGGGGGCCAAGAATAAGGTGAGCGAAAAGGCCTGGGGTGGGGGAAAGGCTCCCGCTTCCCGGCCGCCACCTGGGCCATCCGCACGGTCGCCAAACCCTCTCGGTGGGAGCCCGTGCGGTGATGCGCTTGAAGAGTCAGAAGCCGCCCACACTTCAGCACTCTCCTACTTTGAGAAACCCAGCAAAAGGCCCAGAATGCTTTCATACAGACGTTTTGGGGGAACAGCGGAAGGCCGGGGCGCTGGCGATTAGCGGTCTGGACAGCGAGCAGGTGCCAGGCCATTTTCCCTCCAGACGTGACGCAGGTTCGAATCTCAGGTCCACCGGTCCCGTGCTGGGTGACCTCAGGCACTCAGCCTCTCCGGACCTCTGTCTCTTCACCCAAAACTGGCGGTAACACTACCACCCCGGTCCCCCTCAGAGCTGTACTATGAAGAGTACCGCGCTCGTTCATGACGCGCTTGGAACAGGGCCTGGCACGTAGCGGCCGCTCGACCTTAACGCTCCCGCCTGGCCTCTCGGAAATTAAGAAAACCGGTACTCGGAGGCTGCGTTCGACGTCCCAAGTCAGACAGCGAGCTGACCGAGCTGGGATCGGACCCCACGCACCTTCTTTCCAAAGCTCAGGCGACTTCTCCTGAGCGCGGGCTTCAGCCCTGGATGGACTTGTACCAGCAACGTCAAGAAGGAGCTTGGAAACAGTGGTTGAAAACGTGGTATCTGCAGGTAAGACCGGGGGGTCCATCATCGTGTGGCTCTGGGAAAGATACGTAACCCGTCCGGGCCTCAGTATCCTCATCTGTAAGATGGGACAGTATCCGTCCTTCCCCAAGCAGAAGGAAAGGAGGTCACACAGGATGAAGTTCAGAGAGCCCTGCGGCCAGTTAGTACCGAAGAAACATAAACTGGGCCTGACCCCCAGCGGGCTGCTGGGTCACTTGGAGCCCAGGCGTGTTGGCAAAGGCCACCAGGAGGACACTCCTTGGCTCCTTCCAGATCATGATTGTGCCAGTGACGGCGGCCAGTGAGAGCACGTACGGCCCGGGACCCCCCGATTCAGTGGCAGAAACGACAGATCGGTGGAAGCCAGAGACCCAGTCCCTCTCGCCCTCCATGTGAGGCGTGGGATTCGCCGGCAAGAACCGGCTGTGGTTCGTCTTCTTCTCCTTGTACCCTAGTTAACCCTTACGGCTCGTGTACCCTCAACCAGATAGATCCTTCCTCTGATCAAAACTGCCCGTCCCGCAGCTCTTAGCTTGACCTAAATGTTGGCCTTGGAAATATATTCACACAGCGGAACGAATGTTCCGAAAAGCTGATCTTTTTCACCTTCTTTAATAGGACACACTTTTGGGGAGGCGGGGGAGGGGGGTGGGTTGGAAATTTGAACGGGTCATGATCAAGGTCCTGTGCCAGGCACTACAGGTTCATTTTCCTCCCTGAACTGGTGAACACCTCTGCATGAACTTTCTGTCATGGGTGTCCCGTGAATTCACATAATGTTGCCCGTGTTGCCGTTGTTGTTTCACCCTCTGGAAAAAAAATATATATTTTTTCAAAGAATTCCAAAATTGGTCTGGAGAAGAGAGCCAAACCGTTTCAAAAATTCTTCAAAAGCATGCCAGCCATATTTCCATCCATATGTGTTAACTCCATTTTAATGGACCCAATGGGTAGCCGTCCATTTTGATGAGGTGAGTCTTTTGTTAATATTTCATGTCACAAAGTGTTTACCGCAGGAATATTTATTTGAGGGCATGATTGCATTGGTTAGAGCATCTTGTTCAGAGGAGGTGTTCGGTAAATATTTGTTGGTGATTATAATCACAGTTTATGACAACTGTGACCTTTCCACAGTTCCTCTTTGGTATTATATTTCAAAAGCACCCATTAAGCCACACTGACAGTCTAAAGGCATACTGAAACCAACCACTTCAAGAAACAGTTCTTAATTACCTACTTTAATAAAACCATATTTTTGGACATCTTGTTTTACTTTTCTTTAACCTGACAACTTAAAAACATTTTTTTGTTTGTTGATTTATTTTTGAGAGAGAGAGCAAGAGAGAGCGTGAGCATGAGCGGGGTGGGGGGGCAGAGGGAGAGGGAGACACAGAATCCGAAGCAGGCTCCAGGCTCTGAGCTGTCAGCACAGAGCCTACGTGGGGCTCGAACCCATGAACCGAGAGATCACGACCTGAGCCGAAGTTGGACACTTAACTGACTCAACCACCCAGGCACCCCTCCTTAACCTGACAACTTAATCACACGATGTTCCTTTTCTGGAGCTAGGTTACATTTCTGTAGGTCTCATTTAGATCCTGAATATTTCACAAGACTCTTGTGGAATATCCATTCTTATTTTGTTAAGTTTCTTATATAGTGTTTCAGGGTAGAGAATACTATTTTCATGAGCAACACGATGAGTAAGAAGTCAACACACCTGCTTGCCAGAAAACAAGAAAGCCTTCCAAGGGAATACAATTATAAATATTTTTTTTTTTTTTACCATTTCATCACTTCCATGCACTAATTCTAACTTTTTGAAAGATGGCAAATTTTTTTTAATTTACAGAGAAAACTTCAGATTTATTATTTATTACTGTGATTCAGTAACTTAAATCCTTTATGCATAAGCGAGAAAACACTGGGTAGATTATTGTTTTAACTTCCATGGAAGTCAGTGAGTAGAAGCTTGTGTTTATGATAAAGAAAGCTCTATGTTGAAAGTAATTTTTCATTTTCACGCTAACTAATCTCTACTTGCCCATATATCAAGAAATAAAATTACCTTTTTCTTTCTTGCTTGCTCTCTTGCTTTCTTTTTTTGAAGACAAAGCTAGCAAACTTCAAATGTATCTTGTAGGCTCTCTGGAGCAATTACTCAGATATTTCTTTCCCATTAATTTGATAATTTGCAGGGTATTAATAAAGACAATTTACTTCAGAACTGATGTAGTCATGTCCCAGAAACCTATTTACTGCCATGTTTCATAATCTTCAGAGATGTGTGTCTGGAGAAATTTTGGGAGTCATGGGAATGCCAGACCTCATAACCAGACCCATGTTGATAACCTGAGAACTCAGTTAGCGAGTATGTGCCGTCACTCGAAAAATGTGCAAGCAGACTTGAAAGCTGAAATGAGGCCAGCAGTCGCCGTTAAACTTTTCACCAGTCTTCCCTAGTAACTTAAGGTAAGACTAGTAAGATAAATTGAGAATTCATAGACCATTACATTTCAGAGAAGAGCGTGAGTCCTTTAACAGACCCAAGTAATCATACGTCCATACCACTATCTCAGGTCACGTGTTCTTAGGTAATCCCAGAAACTGGGGTGCGGGAGGCAAATATCTCGTGCAAGGTGGCCAACTCCAGACATGTGACATGAGAGGAGACCGACCAGCAGCTTCCACACATCCCTGGGGACCTCATCAAAACCACAGGTCCCTGCAAACTGTATCACCTCCCTTTCTCCTCTAAAACCTAAAGAAGAGATCATTCTTTTTAAAGGACTCTTGACCTCTTGTCAAATGCAGAAATTGATGCAATTGTCATTATTATTTATTTATAATTAATTACCAAGAAAACCCCACTAGTATTCATGGACCTTCTACTAGGCGTCTGGCACTATGGTAAATGCATTGCAATGCATTGCATGCAGTTAATCGTGCAACCCTCACCGCAACCTGTGGCTGTTTATTCCCATTTTACAGATGAGAAGACCAGAACGGCTTGCTCTAGATTACTCACCAAGCTGGTGATTATTGGAATTTGACCCTAGATGACCCAATTCTTGCAGCCTGTACCATTAACTGATAGTCACTTAAGTGAGTTAAGTGTTGATGATTACGAAGCAAAAACAGCTTCTTGTCTTGATTTTAATAATCTAGACGTTTTTCTGCAATTACAATAATCTAGACGTTTTCTACAAGAGAGAAAAAGGTACCTGTACCTTGGACATAAACATGTCACATCATAATAGCATTTTATTTGGTAACAGAAGGCTCACCAAGGACCTTCCGCAGGGGCGTATTTAGAGAAGTACAATGTGCACGTGCTTTCTTACATTAAAATGTACCTGTCGTGAGGCGTTATTGCCTAAATAACTCTGTGCCATCTGGTTTAATGTTTCAAAGCCAAGGATTTGGTGCTGGACAGGCCTGAGTTTGAATCCTACCTCTGTCAATTAGTATCTGTATAACGACGAGACAGGTTTTGCGTTTGTTTCTTGTTAAGTTCACTGAGTATCCGTTTCCTTCCATATGTAAGTAATATAAAAACAGTGTCCACGAGGGTTGCCTGGGTGGCTCAGTCGGTGAAGCATCTGACTTTGGCTCCGGTCGTGATCTCATGGTTTGTGGGTTCCAGCCCCGCGTCCGGCTCTGTGCTGACAGCTCGGAGCCCGGAGCTGCTTCAGATTCTGTGTGTTCCTCTCTCTCTCTCTCTGCCCCTCCCCTGCTTGCATGATTTGTCTCAAAACTCAATAAACATTAAAACAATTTAAAAAAATAGTGTCCTCTGCTTGGGGGTTTCTTCAAGGTTAAATGAGATAATGTATTTGAAGTACTTGTGTTAGTGTCTACAGTACATACTAACTGCTCAATAAATGCTTGTACGTATATTTTTTTAAAGAACACTAAACCAGGGGCGCCTGGGTGGCGCAGTCGGTTAAGCGTCCGACTTCAGCCAGGTCACGATTTCACGGTCCGTGAGTTCGAGCCCCGCGTCAGGCTCTGGGCTGATGGCTCGGAGCCTGGAGCCTGTTTCCGATTCTGTGTCTCCCTCTCTCTCTGCCCCTCCCCCGTTCATGCTATGTCTCTCTCTGTCCCAAAAATAAATTAAAAAACGTTGAAAAAAAAAATTTTTTTAAAAAAAAAGAACGCTAAACCATAATAATACCCTGCTGTTAGGAATTGCATAAGGAAAAGGCAACTTGAGCAGACATGAGGGTTTGGAAAGACAAAGAAAGGTGTCCGGGATGAACACGCTGCCCGATGTGGTCCAGGATTCAAGCTAATACTACCGCGTGTAATGTGTGTTTGAGAAGTAAAATACTACTTGACCTTAGCTTTCAAGTGGTTCATTTAAATAAGTGTTTTGTTTTTTTTTTTTCTGTAAACCCTTTGAAGATGTAGTTTTTAAAATATCATATGCCAGGGGCACCTGCGTGGCTCAGTTGGTGGAGTATGTGACTCTTGATTTCTGCTCAGGTCATGATCCCAGGGTTGTGAGATCGAGCCCCATGTCAGGCTCTGCACTGAGAGCATGGGCCCTGTTTTGGATTCTCTCTCCCTCTCTCTCTGCCCCTCCCCACTTGCCTGTGTGCTCGCTCTCTCTCTCTCTCTCTCAAAAAATTATAAAAACTGTTCTATTCCATTGATCCAGATGCTATACATGTGTGTGTATACACATGGCTTAGCACACGACCCGGCCCATGGGTAGCCCTCAGAAAATGTTACAACGCATGTCCCTGAGAGCAGCATCAGTTGACTCTTTTGGTCTTATTGTCACCTTGTTCTGTCTGTATTTTTGCTGTCCTGAGGCGCTAAAATGAGAGCCACACAATGGCCTAAGGAAGTAAATCCTTGGCCCCGAGAAGACTGTAGAATCAATTTCAAGGGCAGAGAGTATTGTTTTATTGTTCACAATCGAGAGACCTGACTCATGTCACACTGCAGAAAGCAGCTCTTTCCAGATTTACACAAGGGTAACAAAAAGAGTGAGTGACCTCCCTGAGTCGAGCTGACTCTCTCAGGGTGAGAGATGTGGGTTTTTTTAACACTGACTCCAAAGCTTCTTTCAGTGACACAGAAAAGCACAGCTGGCAGTGGCCTCGAGACTGACAAGCAAAGCCGAGATGCTCTTTTTCCAACTCAGTTCATCTACAGAGAAAGAAGTGCGTGATGCGGGCAGGAGGGACGGGAAGGAAGGTGGTGACACCGTCCATTATGGCGGCCACACAGAACTACTGGGTCCCTACCACAAGGCAGGGCAGGGGAGATGTGCTCTAAGTACAGAATACACACCTGATTGCAAAGCCGGGCTATGAAAACAGAATTCAGGGACACCTGCGTGGCTCAGTCGGTTAAGCATCCGACTTTGGCTCCGGTCACCATCTCACGGTTCGTGAGTTCCAGCCCCACGTCAGGCTCTGTGCTGACAGCTCGGAACCTGGACCCTACTTTGGATTCTGTGTCTCCCTCTCTCTGCCCCTCCCTGGTTCTCTCTCTCTCTCTCTCTCTCTCTCTCTCTCTCTCTCTCTCTCTCTCTTTCTCTCTCTCAAAAATGATTAAACATCTTAAAAAGTTAAAAAAAAAAAACAGAATTTAATATGATGGGAATTTTCCTAACACCCCCCCACACACTGTGGTCGACTAGCATTTACGCAGCACATTTTTAATTACAATGTGATTAGTTTCCCCAGAGGCCAAAGACACAAGTCATTTTGTCAACCCTCTGGACAGCAATACGGATGGTTAACAGTGCACTTCCGACGTGTGAGGCAGCGTGCAAGGCACGTTTCACCCGCCATCTCGCCCCACACAAAAGTCACACCATCAATTCCATTTTACACGAGAGCTAACTGAGTTTAGAGGATTTAACGAACTAGTTTAAGATTAGACAGTTGAAGCCGGATTATTTAAAGAGGTCCGTTTGACTTCAAAGACCACACTAAAACCAACTGATCTCCATGCTCTCCCAATGAATCCTTTGTCAAGAAGAACCCAGTTATACCATATGCACAAAAAAGTAAATGAAATGGTTTTAAAATCCCTCTAATCCTCTGTGGAGTAGAAGGATATCATCTTCCAGATAAAAAGTTCTTCTGAAGCATCTGACTTCTATCTGCTTCGCAGAAAATGTAGGCAAGGTGGAGTGTTTTCTTCTGTTACTCAAAAGAACAAAAACAGAAACAAAAAACACACAAAAAACCCCACAAAAAACCTTAGGTCAAATTATTCCTACAGGTAATTAAAATCCCATTATACTCGACTTATTGTTAAACCAGTAACTGAGCCTGTTAGAAGGAAAGATGAACTCCCAAGTGTTTAAGGACGGAAAGATGAGTCACAAAATACATTCTGCCTTTTATTTTCTTTCTGAAGCTACTTACATCTGATTGCTAGAAGACCAACTTTCCTTTTTCGGCTGGGGAAAGTGTGCAAAGCCGTGGTTATTTGATTACTGGTTCCATTTTACGAGTGGGTAGTGGTTAGGGAGACAGTCACCAAAGTTTAGTAGGCACATGCCCGAGAGATAAAGCCTACACTTCTACTCGAACTCCGCCCTCAGCTCAAAGCTTGTAAAAGACGGACAAGTGAAGAATCCCCCTTCTGTTTACACTTTGCTGTGCCTGAAACAGTGGCATGAAATCGATCATAGCCCACGGAACCGGACAGAAGGAAAAAGAACAACAACGCTACAAATCCAACGATGGCACGAAGCAGGAGAAACTGTTAACTAGGTCAAAGAATTATGTACTTGGTTCCTTTCTTCTGGGGATGTATAAATAGTTCAAAAATGTCATTTCATTTGTCTATATACTCTCTCCCCAGGGGGATGGAGCCCAGTAGTGATTTCCATTCAGTAAAGGGATAAAGTGGAAGCAGAAATAAGTACATTAACTCGGCCCAAGCCATTTAATTAGTTTGCAATAGCTGTTCAAACTCTCAAAATCTCCTTCCAGGGAGCAGGTGGGAAACCAAGGGGAGGCTGGGCGATCTAGAATGCTATCAAGGAAGAGAAGTCAGGATTTACAAGAATTTGGTAGAAACCAGTTTTAGGACGGTGCACTTTAACAAAATTGTCACAAGTTTGCATGGCGGCTGCTTATAAAAGAAATGGCCAAGATCCTATTTTAGCTGGCCAGCCGTTGTACCTTGAGTGCTATTACAGCAATTACTTAACTGCCGTGGAAAATATCTTGACTTAGACAAAATGAAAGCAACTCAGCAATGTAGGACTTCTGTCAATAAAGCAAGCAGAAGACAGTTAATCTCAGATTCTAAGCAATTTGTCGGGATGACCTCTAATTTAAAATATGCTAACTCAAGCAGAGAGGAAGGCCATTTTACAAAATATTCAAGCAGTGTGGCTTATTTAAACACAATATACTCAAGCTTTCCCCTCCTCTGAAGAATTTTACAAAGGAAGGCTTTTAATGAAAGTGATGTCTAACTCCTCTCTTTGGGTGCCCATGGCTCTCCTTCCCTGGAATTTTTCCCGGTGCCCCCCCCCCCCCCCCGCATTCAGGTGCTCAACTTTGAACCTTCTACAGGACTCTGGCCCTCCTTTCTCTCTCTCGGGTATCTCCATAGGATTGATGGCCTTTACCATATATTCATTTTAACTCCTGGCTATTCTTACATAATCTTAAAAACCCACCTTTATTGTAAAATTTGTGATATGATACAGGCCAGTATCAACCAACAACCCGATCCTATGCTGAGTGTCTTACATGTACCATCTCATGGAATCCTTACGATAACCTACCGAGGCAGGCACGTGTATCATCGCCTTACCTCTCACCTAGAAAAACTAACACTTGATGTAAATCCTTATGGCGTCCTGTCTTTAGAAGGCTAGGCTGGAAAAGGACTGACTTCCGGGCTAAGGACCATACATTTCCATATTTTTACTGATCCAACACGTATCTACTGAACGCCTGCCATGCCCCAGTCTCTGAACGAGAGGCTGAGGATATACAAGTAAGTACTGCATAATTCCTGTCCCCGGAGTGTTCCCAGTCGAATGGAGAACACAGCCGGGCAAACACACAACTGCAAATGCTGTGTCAAATAATCCGCAATACAGAGCACGTATGAGGTGCCACAGCAGAGCGGGAGGGGATCGGTTATCAAACAGAAGGACTTACAGAAGACGTTTGGGCTGGCCGGTGGGATGATTGGGCAAGAAGAAAGGGAACACGGCAACTGCAAAGAAAGGCCCACGACAGGAAAGAGCCTATTCATCAGAGGGGTTGGATCAGGAGTGCAAGAGGGACAGAGGGATCAGGTCGTGAAGACACCGGCATAACCTGGCCAGAGAATCCTACTTCCTCTTACAGGAAATAAGGAGACATTGATGGAAAGTTACGCCACAGGGAGCCACTGACAAGAAGCAGGGCGCGTGGAGAGGCAACGTTCAGAATGAGAGCCAGGTTTTCCTGGACTTCTCTCGCTGTGAGCAAGCCATCAGTCACCCCCCCGCCCGATCCTTGAAGTCTCCCCCCATCCCCAACCCCCAGCTTCCTCATCACCCTGGCGCCTCATCTATTCTCCTACTTCTGAATATGAGTTACTGTTCTCTCTTTCAGCTACTTTCACTAGTCACCAGCTTATTCTGTTTAGGATTTGTTATGCCTGTCCAATGTCATTCACACGTATCGAGGGCCAAGGTTGTCTGTGTGTGTGGCTGGAGAAGCGAAATGAACAAAGAGGAACAGGACGTAGACCCTGCCCTTCCGATAATACTGTTGGGTCACTCTTGTATTTCCAAGTCAGGTGTTGGTGAGTCGCTTACATTTGCTCTCTTGAATAGTGAAGTTATTTTATGCACATGTGACTCTCCATTAACTTCTAAAATATCTGTAGCATGCCAGTCATGTTAGGAGATGGAACTCATAAAAATCACACACACGCGCGCACACACACACACACACGCACACACACACTCAGGAGCTGGGCATAGAGTTGATGCTAAAAAAAAAAAAAGTTAATTGAATGTGAATCTGAAGTCTGGTTTTCTGGCAAATTTCAACCTCACTGATACTGACAGAGCCGAAAGTAGTGGGGAGAAATTATCTTCTCCAGGCAAACAGGCCTTTCCACACCCAATAAATTACATCCCACAGGCAGACACCTACCAGCTGACCCTGGCCACCGAAAGCCCTGGTTCCTTCCACCTGGGGCTGCAGATTGCGTGTGGGAACATTTCTCGGCTGTCAGATAAAGCAGGAGTACATTGAATGTACCCAGCTCAGGAGACGTTTGACTACCCACTCATTTTTATACAATTTCCCAAGAAGAAAAGAAAAAAAAAAAAAAACAGCCATGTCATGAGTTGCTGACGGCTGCTTCAAGTTTTCGGTAAAAGGCCTCTAGAAGGAATTTTGAGAAGTATTCGTATTTGACACAGGAGCGTCTGGAATTCTAAGGCATCAATCATGACCCCAGCATCACAATTCATTTTTGTCCAACTTTGTCTTTGGAGAGGACAAAACATCCCATACATGATCTAACAATTCTTTACTCTTAAAGTAATAAAACTACATCTCTTGGTCAGCTTTAAGAACATAAACACAATTTCCATTTGATTCATCCGTTTTTTTCTCTAGTATTATTCTCAGACATAAGCTCGCAGACTCTCTGCATATACTTAACCTAAAGAGCCATTTAAATAAGGTTCCTAAGGATATTCTGGTTTGGATTTTAAAATGAGGCAAACTTCAAAGCTCATTGAAAACACAGACAAACTACGTATCAGCTCCCCACTCCTCTGTCAGGCAGATGGTACCTGTTCCGTGGATGCTCCTGGCTAGTACTGCCCTTGATTTTTTCCTAGTTGGTGCCATCTACTCCTGATATGGAAGGCAAACCCAATTACAGCAGATTTGGGGGGAAAGACCAAATTAAGTGTGATATGAACCGGCCACAAAACCATGAAGATATAGACTGGATGACGACAAACAGGACCTACTCATCTCTCCAGATAATTTTATCACTGTTGCCTCTTGACTGAAATGCTCACGTTCACCAAATTGTATAGCTCTCTTTCAAATCTCTATGCTTAACTATTCTAACACTTAATTCCTTTAATATCACATATTCTTTTTTTTAATGAGACTTCAATACTGAGAACAAACTGAGGGTTGATGGGGGTGGGGGAGAGGGGAGAGTGGGTGATGGAAAAAAAATATCACATATTCATGGAAAACTCTGAGGACGCTGGAAACAACATTGAAATTTACTTGCAGCTGAAAATCATCTCTGCCATTTACTGGTTGGGTGGTGTTGGGCAAGTTACTTAAACCATCCAAGCTGTACTTTCAAACTACAGGGTTGCTGTCAGGATTAAATTAGACAAACAGTGTCCAGCCCAAGTTCAAAATATAGGAAGCACTCAATTAACGGGCCCTCCTACCGATCATGTGCCAAGTCAGCAATCAAGCCCACCGTCCCGCAAAGACACTATGGTCACATGTTCTCTTTCTTATTAAAGTCTCTTTCCTTTGAAATGAACTTGTTCAAAGTACAGTTGATTTTATCAGAACAAAAAATGGCACTTGCGACATTTGCTTATTTTCCTTCTGTATATATCCAGTGTAATCAATTACCTCTCGCGTGAACCGTTATAAAACTCATGCATTTGCAGTGCCAAAGTCAAGGACATTAAATTTTATAGTGCACTACGGTCATGAACCCACTGGCAGACGGGCAATGACCATTTATTGTAATGTCTCTCATTAAGAATTCTAAAGAAATAATTCGCCCATTTTCTTCCATTTAAAAAAGTTCTTTTCTTTGCACGATATTTTGAAAGAACATGTCAGAATGTTAAGGGACGAACACTCATTTCTGCTACTTCATTTGAAGGGTGGTACACAGAGTAGCATTTCAAACGGTTCTCTACTATAATGTAGTTTGAAAACCATATTCCACGCAAGTTAATATGTGCCTGTTCGATTTTTCAAGTAATCACACTTATTGTAGAAAAACAGCCTGAGTAGAAACCAGTTCAAGGTCACAGATGTGAGAACAATAGGGATGCATAGTCTGAATTGTAGAAGGTGACCACGGCTTCAGCTGCTCTCACGCTGATACCTTAAATGCCTTCCCTGAGCCAGCCTAAGGTTTATGAGAATCCTATGAAGACCACAAATTCAATCCCCACAAGAAAAGCCGGTGGGCAGCTCGGAAATAAAATCTTACCTTTTGCTTCTGTGGAATGCTGCCTCTTTTTATGCTGATGGTTTGTATTCCTCCCCCCACCCCCAGTTGCCAGCAGGCGACCAAGCTCTTCAAGCAATGTACTGTCAACCTGGAAACCAAGGGAAGGACGTTTCGCTGCAATTCAGACGTCTTACAAAAGAGTTGGTCTGATGTCTATCTAATCACCCGCATAACTGTTACTGTACAGCTTGGTAATTAGGTGAGAATGAGAACTGTTCGCATAAAGGAGCACAAGGCAATTCCTCCCAGTATGGACATTTCTTGTACGGCCTCACAATTTACAAACTGTGTTCACATGCCGTATCTCATTTCATTAATTTCTGCCTTTCTTTTTTTTTTTTACCTGGACAACTCCAGCATTTCAAGGGACAGCTGGAGGAAAAGCAGAGAGAGTGCGGCCAGAGGAAAGGGGGAGTCTGAGACCCTGTGTGTCTAAGGGAAGCAGTGTGGTTTCATACACCCTGAAGGGGCAGCTGCGAGGGGCACAGGCCTGGGTAATGTCCCGGCTCTCCTGTGCCGTGGCCCCGTGACCTTGCATAACACTCTGAAATCTTCTGAGTCAGGGCGTTTCCTATCTGTTAAAACAGGGTGACAGACAAGGTGCCATAGGTCAAGGACATCGTCCGTGTGGCCGTGTTCCTTACCCGACTGTTACAAAACCAAATATATGCGATCAGCCCACATTCTACCTCAGTCAGGGTCAAGAATCATTTGCTTCCTTACTTTCCATCTCAATCCTTAGCCTACAGGAAAAAAGAACACTCTCTTCGCCTACTGAAGGTCCAAGGAACTTGTTCTGGCTAAAGCTGGTTCGTGTCCCTGACAAATCGGACACAAACAATAAGTCTAACGTCTTTCTTGTCTTTCTCGGCCCTCCCCCTCTGAAGTGAGCTTTCTCCGGGAGAATAAAAACGGAAAATGAGTGGGAACAGGCTCTGAACAAGGAGGGAGAGAGGGGGAAGAGAGAGACGGAGGGGTGTCAGAAAGTCACTCATGAGGAAGGGCACCAGATGTATTGAAACCAGAATCCAGGGGCACCCGGCTGGCTCAGCCAGTGGAGGGTGTAACTCTTGATCTCAGGTTTGTGAGTTCAAGCCCCTCGTTGGGTGTAGAGATTACTTCAAAATAAAATCTTTGAAAAAAAAAAAAGAAAAAAAGAAAAGAAGAGAAGAGAAGAGAAAAGAAAAGAAAAGAAAAGAAAGAAAAGAGAAACCAGAATCCAGTAAACTGTCCTCTCTTGTAGGGCCAACCTGACACACAGGCTGAGGTCACGGTTTCTTCTCCCAAACATTACTGAAGTTCAGACTTTGCCTAAGACTCCACCAACTAGCATTTAATCTATAACATCAGTTATGTGGAAGAATGTTCTAGGACTCGAACGCAATCCTACACACACCCCCCTCACAATCACTAATCACGCACACACACCCCACAACTCATTGGGAACTACGCCTGCCACAAAATGTGTCTCTTTATCAGTATGGGGTAACAATATCAGCCCGTGTCGCAAGATTATGACAAACTGCGCTGAAACATGGTAATTACCAACTGCTGAAGGGATATGGCTAGATATTGCCCATAAATTAAAACTTCACCATATGGCTTTCCAATTAGTTGCTTACTGAAAAAACATGGCAACATGTCCCATCAAAGAATATGTTTTTAGAGCGGAAACAAATTGTGCGCTCCGTTATTTGGGGTCTGGCAGTAGTCTACCGGTGAAGGCTAATCCATCAGCTGGAAATCTGTAAATAGATTAAGCTACGTATTTAAGCAGGCACACGCACACGGCCTTCACCCCTTTGCCCGTTTATGCTTCCATATCCCTACGCAGTTACAGTTCCGAGGGGCCCCAAACCAGCTGTTTCTCTCGTTCCTCCTCCTGCACCCCTGCCTCTTTGGCATGAAATTTTGTACCTCACCTCAAAGGGCACGTTACTCAGATGGGCAATCTCCATCGAGTGATCATTTCTGCCCACCAGGACTTCCGGGCCATCCCGACGGTGAGCGCCTGCCTGTCGACTCAGGCTGTCAGTGGCTCGGTCTTCCCACGTAGCCACAGTCCTGCCAGAACCACGGACTCCAGCACTGTTGTAAAATCACGTTCCCTGAGAGTTCTGTGGCTTTCATTTCCCAGCAACCTGCTTTGCCACAGATGCCGGGGAAATGACCAATTTCCAAGAGAGGTAAGGGAACAGCGACGGTTATGCTCTCCATACAGAAAGGCGGGCCCCCTCACGCTGCAGAGCCCTGGAGGCCACCGGGGGAGAAGGCCACCGGGCACACTGCTCCAGAGCACAATTTTCCAGGGAACCCCTGTTTCTGGTGGGCTCCAAGGGTTTGGGCTGTGGGCGGAGGCTTCCGTCCTCATGAAGAACAAGGGTGGGGGGGGAGGTACAGATGGCGTGATACACAGACAAAACCGACGGGTCGGTTGAACACAAATGTTGCAATGCTAATGATTTCTGAAAACCCACGATGAAGCAGCCACTCGCTGTGACTGGTGGACATCTGCGGGGCAGGTCCTGAACCCCAAACTCCCACGCACCCCCCACAGTGGGCCAGTGAATACCTCCTCGCCTCTTACACACAAATGTCAAGCAACCGCCAACGTCCCCCCCCAGATGCCGTCCGACCCACTGCGCATCAGAGCAGGAAGAGCCGTGTTCCAAGCGGCGCCTGGAGAAACGCAGCCGAGAGGAGTTTGCGGAAGGTGGGGGTGGAGAAGATACTTGGGTCGGTTCCCAGGCGATCGTCTCTCGGCCCGAGGCCCACCCTCTGCCCTCCTTTGGCGCCACAAGCCGCATCTGCCCTCGCTGCCCTCACCTCCTCCTGGGGGGGGGGGGTAGCAGGGAGGCAGAAGGAGCGAGAAACAGCGGGTCCCTCCAGCCCGCAGGCCCTTTCAGACAGCACCGGCCCAATCACGCCGCCTCGCTCTGACCCGCAGCGGTCGCCTCCTTTGCCAGCTTCTCCCCCCTATCCAGAAGCAGCCCCATCGCACCCCCCACAGGAGCAGCAGCTGGCAGTGCCCCCAGCCCAGGGACCTCGGATATGCCAAGGGACCCGAGACACCGCGTCCCCCAGAGGCTGAGTCCCACGACCCCCAGAGCTCTCCACGCCCCCCTTCCCCTTCAATGTACTCGGCTCCTTGCAGTAAGTAAGTAGCTCGGCCTGAATCCATTCTTCCCTTCCCAGCCCTCCCCGTGCCTGCTCCAACGATTCCTGTATCAAATCACCTCTGCTGAAAGAACTTGCGCTATGCGCTATCTGGGTTTTTTTTATTTTTTTTAATGGTTTTTAATGTTTATTTCTTATTGAGAAAGAAAGAGAGAGAGAGAAAGAAAGCATGAGTGGGGAGGGGCAGAGAGAGAGACATAGAATTCGAAGCAGGTTCCAGGCTCCGAGCTGTCAGCATAGAGACGCAGGGCTCGAACCCATGAACTGAGAGATCATGACCTGAGCCGAAGTCCGACGCTTAACTGACTGAGCCCCCCAGGCGCCCCAGCGATCTGGTTTTCTGACACTGATACCATACTGACCACAGAGACACTTGTTAGGAGCTAGTGCAGGAGCACGGGTACGAATGAATAGGCCCCCGAGCAGAGGAGAGTGAGGTGGAAGACAAGAAAGTATTCACATCAGCGTTACGGATCACCCGGCCCCTGTGCGTTGCATGAAATACGGACTCAATCATCGCAGCACTCCTGTGAGGTACACGGCAGCACTGACGTCACTGAACATAGGACACCGATGCACAGAGACGTTAAGAACCCCGCACAACATCCCTGAGTGAAGCACTTTGGTGGGAAGCTCCCACCCAGTCTCCCACCACAGTGACCCCCCAAAACCACAGGCAATCTATAGAAAGTGATGCCACAAAACTAAAAAGGGGGAAAAAAAAGGTAACAATAGGGAGAAAGAAATTCATTTCGATGACGGGAATGCAGAAAAGCTCCACAGAGAAGTCAGCACATAAATATTTAATATACCCTAGGCGCTTGAATCCCCAGCTGTTAATTGTTTCCACTTTCTTATTTGTATTTTGAATGACTTTTCTTTGATTTAAAAGGGAAATTAACTAAAAGGTGCAGATAGCAGATATAATCCACATTTGTATTTACCGAATGCTCGCATTTTGACAGCTGGGAACCTAGTGTAACAACATAAGACAAAACAGACTTTCTTTCTCACTGACTCTCTTCTTTCCTCGGGGCTGCGTTAATGCTATTCGTACACAGAAAAACTAAAGTTCTTAAAAATTAGGTGGAGTGCCTCAAAGAACAGCACGACTTTATAAAAGGCAAATACAGATCGTATAGAATACGCTTCAGTCTCTGGCGGTTGATGCCCATAGGTCTCGACGTATTTAAATAACCAGAAAGTAGACCTAGCGGGTCAAACCCGCTGTATCCCCATGTTATCCTTATTATTAGCAAGTATCACATCGTTATTGGGACCGCAGGTTTGTTGCTATTTGCCCAGTTTCAGAATCCTGGAGAAACAGGCTGCCTCCCGCTATCACTTCGGGAAAGTAAAAGGCAGCCCAGGGCAGCAAAGGCAGCAGAGCCCTGGACTGGGGGGGAGGGGGGAGAGGAGGGGGAAGGGGGCAAAGGGGAAGGCGGGGCAGAAGTCTCCATGCCCCGACAGGTCCCTGTGACCTTTCTAAATTGGAATCTCTTCATCTGGAAAAACGGAAGCACCGTCAACTTCCTCGGAGGACTTTAGATCACACGGCATTTGGCAATGTTTATGCAAAATGGTCTGTAAGCTTCTCTCATACTTTTTGCTGCTAGTGTCTCTAAAGGCATCGGTGGGTCATGAATCCCACCTCCCAAGAGTAGAAAGATGAGGCTAGTCCTTCTTTACCAGACTTTATATGTGGAGAGGAAAAGCATGAACTTCCCTCCTAGACTGTTGCATTCACAAACACAGACTTTGGAAACATACTAAGGGGTACTTTGGAAATATACTAAAGGGTAGGGGACAGCCTATCAGCAACCCTCAAAAAAATAAAAACCAAAAAGGCTTTCAGAGCAGGTATGTCAATTTACGCGGCTCTAACACTCACACGAGGTCTCCGAAAGCCTGCAAGTCCTGCACGGGGCAACACCCAAGACCGTACTGGGCAAAAGCCGGGCTTCATGTGGGGAGTCAGGGAGAGGAAAAAGACTGGCGTTTCAAAGATGATTTGCCAGCCCAAATTTCTCACTTGTGTTCTGAGACTATGCGACTTGCCACCATGCCCTGATGAGAGTTTTTAAAATGCCAAAATACCAGCAAGCTATAAAACTTGGGGACAAAGGGCACACTCTCTCTGCAGTATACCCCTCGAGCATCTCCAGAGTAGGGCAGTGGAACCATGTATCCACCCACATAGACAGAACCTGGTTTCTATCCAGGCTCTGTCACTAAGTTACTGTGTGCCAGCCCACCAAACCATCCTTGCTCTGATGTTGTCATCAGCAAAATAAGGATCACCGTGTCTACTTTCCAGAGCTGTTGACAGAAGTTGATTGCCATAAGGGACCCAGAATGTTAGTGCAGTTCTGACTGCCTCCACTCGGGATGGCTCCAAGAAGCGATGGCCTGTGTAGCACCCACAGTTGCAGAAAGACTTCAGAGAACCAGCCAGAAACCAAATACATCCAACCTCCTGTTCTTCTGCAGCATCTGACGGTTACTCTGGTTCCTAAAACCCTGCATGTCAGGGACGTGATATTAATTCCCAGTATCTGTCCTTAGCAAATAAAATTCTCTCAGACGGGGGCACCTGAGTGGCTCAGTTGGTTAAGCGTCCGACTTTGGCTCAGGTCACTATCTCACGATCTATGAGTTGGAGCCCCACGTCAGGCTCTGGGCTGACAGCTCAGAACCTGGAGCCTGGCTTCGGATTCTGGGTCTCCCTCTGTCTGCCCCTTTGCTGCTTTCACTCTGAGTCTCGCATTGCCTCAAAAACAAATAAACATTAAAAAAAAAAAGCTAAAATTTTCTCAGAAAGAAATGATACTTTTAATCCAGAAAAACATGAAACAATGCAAAATGCTACAGCTCACACAGAGACAAAATAGTTACAATTAGCTCCCCCAAGGACTGGAGCAGAGAAAAAGGAGGTCCTATTTCGGTGTGTGCCTGGACGTGAGGAAGCCGCTGAAGTCAACGTGGCCTTCCGAGCGCGCACAGAACATTCTTTCGTGGTGCTCTCGAGGCTGAGTGGAAGGCTTCCACCAGTGACTGGTCTAGAAAGTTTTGTTTTGTTTTTTTAATTTTAGCTTTTTTTCTGGCAAAAATAAAGTAAAATAATAAAATTAGTACATTTACCCACCTATGAAGGGGTCTTCTGTAAATTAGCCCCTGAACTAACGTGGCCATTGGCTGGCCATTCTCAATAGCTCCTTGGTTCAGGAAGCAACATGAGGAAAGTCAGTAAGCAAGAGTATGAAATGGTATCTGCAGCGTGAGAGCAATCCTGAAAATGTAAGAGGCAGGACAGGGATACCTTCATGGGATACCCCACGAAGTTAATGTTTTATTTTTAAAATGAAATCCTTGGGAGGTAAAAGTCGCTTTTCTTTTAATTTTTTAATGTTTTTATTTTTATTTTTGAGAGAGACAGAGCACAAGCAGGGGAGGGGAAGAGGGAGACACAGAATCCGAAGCAGGCTCCAGGCTCCGAGCCATCAGCACAGAGCCCGAGGCGGGGCTCAAACTCACTAACCGGGAGGTCACGACCTGAGCCGAAGTCAGAGGCTTAACCGACTGAGCCACCCACGTGCCCCAGGCACTTGGTGCTTTGAACATCCACTGGGGGCAGATGTAGGGCTGTCATCTGCTGGGTGTCTCCCTCCTTGGAAGGGCTGCGTCTTCAGGCACGAATGCGCCCAATGAATGCAAGTTCCATCGTGGGTCTTCCTGAGGCTTCCGTTCTTAGAGAAGATCTGGAAAATGGGAGCTGCCCAACTGTCCACTGAGCGATTGATCAAAGCTGCTGAACTCGCACATGACTAGGCCTTCCATTCTCTCCCAGCACACGGAGAGCTGCCATTGGCTAGCCCTGAGCCCTGGCTCCACCCCTCTATCACTTACAAACAACGTGACCTAGGCAGTGACCCCCGTATCATACTGTGTTTCGAGTGTCTCCATCGTATAAAGTCTGATCCCTGATGTATCTGTGAAGCAGACGTTGCTCTCCAGTTTAATTATCACCTCAGTCAGGAACATGTTTTTTATCTTGTAGACATTTCTATTCCCTGCCATGTTTTCAACAACTTGATTGCTGAATATTATTTCACTATATAATATTTATTATGTAAGGGTTTCCTATTACTCTGGATTCATTTTTTCTAACATTCCCCCCCGCCATAATTGTACTAATTTATTTTTATTGGTGTCTTTCTTTTAACATTCCCCAGCCCCCTCCAAGAAACTTCTGACATGGCCCACTGAAACTCAATTGCCATTTTGGATGGTTTCAGATGTTTTGGATTTAGTTTTTATTTTAAAATTGACAAATAGTTGGTGATATCTTGACTAGAAATTGAATTACTAATAATGTTTCATTGGATGCTTCCATTAGAAAAATGCAAGAACAGAAACAGAATTTTTAAATCTGAAACTACAGTATTATCCAGAAAGTAAAAATGTATGTATGCACTCAATATTTCTACTGAAAAGGAAATAGAGTCTGTCATGCCCAGGAAGCTGAGAATTAGCATACCAGTCACAGCCTTATGGGCTAAGTGCAACCATTTTTACTCATTGAGTTAAAGGAATAAGAGAGGCTGATCATCTTTCCAACAAGCAGAGACCTGGGGCATTTGTCTGAAATAAGGCATAGTTTTTGGCAGAGATTGCCGACAGACCACCCAGGAGGGCTACCTTACAGTGAAGAGTCCCCACCACGTTATGACTCTTGTTGGCCGTTGATCGCTGCGGAGACTGGTGGTAGACTAACTCTCGCACAATCTTGATGTTTACGTGAAATGGAAGTGCCACGTGGACTATCTTAGGTTATTCATAGTTGAAGTAAGTTTAAAACTACATTGCAGAGATTCCTAAAATTTAGAAGCATGGGAGAGGGGAGGATCAGAGAAGAGACGTCTTTCCAAACTGCTAACAATGGACAGAAAACTGCCTTTTGCTAGCGCCTTACCTTTCTGTGCCTTACGGAACAGCTCTCTTTTTGGTATCTGCCAACACAGCAGTCCCAGTCAGGTGTCAGCACCCAGTCTGAATGGGAGGCTTACTTGATTGCCAAATTCCCTTGTTGGAATTCATTTCCCCATTAATTTCTCCATCCTGGGAAGGTGCAAAACACTTGTTTTGTGAGCAGCTCCACCAAGCACAGGCTGAGTGACCTCAGGTGAAATGCTGACTCTCTCTAGCTTTCCGTTCCCCTATTTTTAAGAGGAGGCTGGTAAAAGCATGGACTTAATGGACTTATTATGGACATTAAATGGGGGCCATCTTTATGAAAGATGCTAACCTATCAGCTGCAGTGTGGAAGGGAGTCTGCCCATGGTGGGTGGTATAGAAACATTTCATAAACCAACAGCAGAGGCACATGTCTGATGTTACACATTGCTGTCTTTATCCTCTCTTCTGACCTGGGAGCTTTTCCCAGATAAAGACAATGTCTCCAAATCTGCCTATGTAGCCAACTACACCTACTTCTTTCTCTCTCTTCTTTTCTTTCTTTTTTTGTTAGTAGCAGATAGAAATGTCTGCATAAAGAAATGCTCTCTGGGTTTCACTAGGAATTAATCATCAACAAATAAATATTTGCCTCAGCTAACCAAAAGGGAGAGATTCTCCCTAAATATGATTTTCTTTTCATATTTTCCGACGCAGTTAATTCCTAGACCTCAACTATGTCATCAGTGCCTGGTACACACGGAGTGGGCACTTAATAAATGTGTCAAGTGAATAAAATATAGCGAGTAAACAGACCTCTGTCTCAAAATACTAAGACGGCTTTAATATTTTGCCTGAAATGAGGCTCCGTTCCTGCAGTATCACAGCTACTGCAAGTGCTTATCAAGCAGATGTTACTTAAAATTTAAATAAAGTCGTTATACATCTTTGGAAGGCTGGCACATGTCTACCATGAGGCCCTAATGTAATTAGTTTACCGGTTAATCAACAGGTGCCACTTCGGCCCCTACGAATAACACTCAGCCACGTGCTAGTGGCAGAACGTATCTCAAAAGGGGCTGAAGACATACGCTCAGGGGATGGACAGACGGAATGGGGTGGTGCCACTGTGGTTCCAAACCGTGCGGTCAACATGATGGGGAGGCGGCTTGTGAGAGGTCAGAGCCCAGAGGCCTGGACTCACTGGCGGATAGCTCAGAAGCGGCTGGCAGGTGGGAGGGGTTTGCACAGATGACATGTGGGAAGAGACAGCAAGCGCCCCACAAATCCCACCGCCTCACCTCTCTTGGCACCTTGCACACACTCATTATGCGGGAATGAACCCTGGCAAGACGAGCATCCATGGACGTCAAACCTGCAATGCCCCGTGTGGTGGTGGGCGGGGGGAGGGGGGGGGGAGCCCCCGGGGGACAGGAGGGGTTAAAAAGGGGCTTTTTTTGGAAAAAAACCCCCCCCCTTAACACCCCCCCCCCCCCAGCTGCCTGTCTGCAGACTGTCTACTGACCTGCCTCATGCTGGCCTCGGCCCTCTACCTCGCTCACCTGCCCGCACTGTGACCTATCCCCCATCCTCCGGTCCTTTCCAGTTGGGCCAGCATGAATTTCTGCTGCTCAGTTTGACTTAAATCATTCGTTTCCAGATAAAACACAAACGAATTCACCGTGTGTTTTCAAGTGGCTCACCCCAAGTTTTCAACCCTGATCTTCCTTAGAGGGTTTTGTGCATTTCTGCCCCCCCAGCCCACACTCAGAAATGATTAGCTAAGTCACATTAAACAGATCCAAAAGAAGGCGCCTTTCTTTCAGACTTTCCCTCTAATTCCCCAAACATTTCCTTTTACCACCATCTCGCCGGAGCCCCAGCCAGAAACTTGGCCTCCTTTGACTCATAAACATACCACGTTATTAAAACACCCTCAAGCCGAAAAATTAAGGAAGGGTCAGTGAAATGAACTCAACACGGGGCTTATGCAGAGAGCACAGTGATTTCTTTGACTCAGGGAAGGAAATGAATGCTGATGATTTGGGACGGCCAGTTTCTTTCACCAGTCTGTTGCTGGGCTCTATCGAATATGAGTGTCTCCCGTCAGGTGTCCTAATCTCTCTCCATTTTGCTGTCACTGAAACATGAGAGCTAGCCACAATAAAAGGGAGGTCAACATTCCACAGAAAGATATGGCACCTTCAGCCGGTATTAAGAGGAGAGTAAAATTAGAATCTTTAGCAGCCCCAAGGTTTTTACGGGAAAAGACAGGCACAGACACTATTTTCAGGCTGCTGCTAATTGAGCCTTATTTGGACTGGAACCTTCTGAAAGGAGTCAACACATCAGGACTGGGCATGCTAACAGGGAAGAGATGGTTTCTGGATATAATTTTGGGGAGAGCAGCCCCGCTCCCTGCCTCCCAGATAACACAGAGCTTCAGTGTCTAATTGATCACGGAACAAAAAGAACTTTGTTTTGAAAAACAAGGCACCTTTGCTGGAGTCCGCAGAAACTGCTCTCCGTGGAGACCTATGTTTAACTGCGGTTTTTAACTCCAGCTTTCTAAAATTTGCATCTGTTGCAAGAGACAACCACAGCCAAGAAGAGAGTGAAAATCACCAGCAAGGGTATGACTTCTGCTAAGGGAAACAAGAAGGGCGTATGGTATTCAAAAAACACTCAGCAGCTTGGCAAGACATTCTTTATCAAGACAGAAAGAGAGCACATCATTAACCATGGGAATCTAATGACATTCATCAGGAGACAGGTCTCAGACTTTCACACATCTCAGATGTCTGATGCCATTATGATATCCTATTACCCCACAGGAAGCAGCCACGAAGAAATAACTCCCAAGAATTAGGGGGTACGACGCAGAAATCGAAGAAAAGGCAGGCTACTGATTGGGCGAACAGCTAAGCCCACTCAGCAACACGAAATTCAGATTTACATCTTGGCAAAAAAATCACTTGCCACAGACCCATGCTCCTTCACGGTCATCTTCAAACAGACAAAATCGTGACATGCAATTCATGGGGACAAGATGGCAGTCCCCACCTAAGAAGTCAATGGTGGTGTAGTTCCATCGACGTTTGAAGAAAAGCAACTTCCTTTGAAGACCTGACACGCTGTCTACCCCCTTGCCTATGACTCCAGATGGCAGGTGTAGGTGGTGAAAATGCTAGGTTGAGCAGAACGATAGTACCTCAAGAGGAATGAATAGTACCAGGAAATGTATGACTCAACGTATCCTCATTTTCTTGAAGATTTTTTGTACATTTGCATGGAGGTGTTCCACAAAAATTCATTCTTGACTTTAATTGTATCTTCAGTGTAAGAGTCCTTTATTGAGTTCCTATTATTGCAAAGCATTACACCGCTCCATTCAGGAGGAACAAAAGAAGCATACAATGTCCTTTGAGAGGCCAGAAACACCCCCATGTGCAGAGAACAATACACATCAAAGAAAAACTGGGATTTAGAACCAAGCTAGGGCTACAGACATACGTTACAGTGTAACTGTGATGCGTCCTCAAAGTTTCTGCTTTGAAGAATGGGCAAGGACAGGTGCTGGTCAAATTCTCAGGCAATACATTCAGCAAAGGCACAGAGCTATATATGTGCCTGGGGCTGGAGGGGGTCATGAGGGAGACCATCTTATTGGAGCAAAGGGTTCATTTAAAGGCAGGAGTAAAATTCCTAAGAGTTCCCGTCAAATTGCTTTAATTACTGCACTTGGAGGACAGCCTCTGCATTTCACCCCACTGAAAAACCAGGAACACATTCACCAAAGGACACTGTCAAATGTACGTCAGCCGTGAAAACGTCTGCGTGCGGATCACAGCAGTCACGCATACAGCCGTTTGCCGCGTGCCTACTACGTGCCAGGCTTTGTCCTAGCACGGCCACCCGCCTCTGTCATTCCTCATCTTGTCTGATGAGCCTTCTCCCCCGGTCACACAAACTGCAGATCCCGAAGTTTTCCGGCAATTCGTTTCCTCTCGGTCCCAAGTGCAGTATTTCAACAGGGGTCAACTCTGTCTCCGTGATACTCCCTCAGGTATCCCACGCTTCTGTCTGAGGTCAGAACCTCATGTTTGCTCATAATGTGTCATGTTTGCATTCTCGCCGTCACCCTCCGACCCCAGGCTCGGTGTCTGTCTTCGCATAAAACCCATCGTCCTGGTGCCTCCAGAGGAGGGGATTGGAGGTGGTGGCCCTGGGGGGTGACACTAGTATCTCTCCATATGGACAGGGCGTGCCAGGCTGAGCGCTCACCGGGCTGAGTCACTCACTGAATGCCCCCAACAACCGTGTTCAAAAAGCAAGAAAACAATGGAAGAGTCCCAGTGACTCCCACCAGCTCCATGTCATAAGGTGGAGTTAGACTTTTAAAAAAAAATTTTTTTAAGTTCATTTATTTTGGCGGGGAGGGATGGGAAGAGAGAGAGGGAGAGGGCATCCCAAGCAGGCACCACACTGTTAGCCCAGAGCCTGGCACAGGGCTCAAAGTCTTGAACTGTGAGATCCTGACCTGAGCAGAAATCAAGAGTTGGATGCTTAACCGGCTGAGCCACCGAAGCACCCGAGTTAGACTTTTAAATTAGGTCTAACCAAAACCTAAATCTTTCAAGATTGCAAACCTAGTCACAATATTTAATTCAGTGCCTCTTCTCTGTCTATAAAATAAGGCACATATTTCCAAGTACCGGCACTGGAGCTCTGGGATCAGACTGTGAGGGTTCAGGTTTCAATGGCACCACTTATCAGCTGTGTGACCGTGGGCATGGTAACTAATATCTCTAAGCCTCAATTTATCATTGATCAAGTAGGATGCCAGTGTTTTCCCTGCACAATATTGTAAGGATTAAAGGAGAGAATCTATGGAAAATGTTTACACAGAGCCTGACACATGGCAGGAGCTTAAATGATGAAGGAATGAATGGATAGGTAGACTGATTAATGCATGAAAGTGTTTAGGTCCATCTCTTCAAACAAATATATCACTCACAGGTAAGGATACCTATTTTGTCCCTAATTGTTAGGGTTAAAAAGTGCTTGCATTTTTTCCCCCAGGGAAAGCCATTAAAAGGATGCCTTTAAATAAAGAGAAAATAATAAGTAAAGGCATCATCAAAGTTCCCTCCCAAGACTACTTTGAAAAGAGCAGGAAATCCGTGACATAAAAATCTAGTAATTTATATGTTTTAGTTGGGGTGGGGGGCATGGGCAAGGGTGTGAAAGGGGACAAATCACAAGCCAAAGAGTGTTTTAACTGGTGTTTTAACGAGGTGTTTTAACAATGAGAACAAGTGGCATTTTTATTATACCCCAGATATGGAAGCTTCTGGAAGACTCCACTGTTCAAATGGACACCAGCAGGCTCGCTCTCCAGAAGTGGGGTGTTCTGGAACTTCAGAAGACAAGTTGATTCCTAGAGGCTAGTATCCCTCAAAACCCTTAATTTCCCCAAATGTCTGTTCTCCCAACATGTGTTTGTTCTCCCTATTAAAAATCTGCTAATTTCACAGCCTGCCAGGCAGAAGAAAAGGATTCACTGGTTCCTAAAATAATGCTGTTTCCAGGGGAGGCAAACTGTTACTTTTCTCCGCTTTTGGCCTAGATGGTGTGTATTCATTCTCCCTTCTTCATCGGGGCCAGTAGAATCCGATGTTATGAATACTCGGTAACTCAGAGGAATACCTTCCTTGAAAGGACTGGACTGACCTTCTCCCTGCGCACGCTTTCATATTTATCCAAGCTAAGAGATCCAAAGTGAAAAAGGAAGGCAGATGTGAAGGTGAGGTTAAAAAAGGAAAGAGACCAGGGGCAATATGATCAACGAGAGGTGCTGGGGCACCTGGGCGGCTCAGTGGGTTGAGCGTCCGATTCTTGGCTTCAGCTCAGGTCATGATCTGACAGTTCTGAGTTCAAGCCCCGCATCGGGCTCTGTGCTGACGGTGTGGAGCCTACTTGGGATTCTCTCTCTCCCTCTCTCTGCCCCTCCCTTGCTCCCAAAATAAATAAACATTAAAAAAAAAAGAAAGAAAAAGAAAAACCAGAGGTGACCACGTGGCTAGATGTCTAATCAAGAACCAATTGCAAATGTGTAACCTGCCGAGATAGTCTGGGGGCAGGTGTTGATCACAGTAGCATCCTGGTATTTTTTAGTACAGTGTTGAGCACACGGCAAGGTTCAAATGCTCCTTGGAGAAATAAATGAGAACAGGCAAGGTGATGCCGATGCCGACTGGATAAAATGAGGCTGAGTGAAAACCACGATAAAGTCTCAGAGGGCTTCTAATTCATAGCAGAAAAACTGAACAGGACAGAATAGTACAGGCAATAAAAGGTACATACAGCGTGTGTGTATATACAAACGTTGGTACATACAAGATGCATAAACAAACATGCAAGCCTGCCTAGAAAGGAAACGTTTTCCATATGTGTTTGCGTATCTGCAGACAAGATCATTGGGAAAGAACCACTAGGTCTTAAAAATAGCATTTTTGAGTTGGTGGCTAATGCAGAGAAACCACATTCTATCCCATGTAGAATATCGAGCCTCACTTTAAAAAAGTAAACACGACTTCCTACTGAACAGGATTCAAAGGTACACGGCATTCTTAATCCCTCAAAACAGCACGGAGGTGAACAGTTCTGTGAAACCAATTACCATGCAAAAAAACTATGACCTCGCTTTGTTTACTTAAATAGCAAGCCTGTCTCATTTGTCCTAAAAAAAAGAAAAAAACAAAAGAGTGGGTCTCACACCATCGGTGAGCTGCAAGGAGGCACAGAGAAAGAGGCTGAGGTTTGCGTGGATGGTGGCTTGCTGCCATGCACAGTGGGACTGGGGACAGTTTCTTAATGCATGAAAGTGTTGCATTGCCCAGGGCCAAGCCCAGAGCACAGCCAGCTAGAACGTGGGACTGGTACCCCAAGCTTCATATGAACGGTTTAAGGGTCAGAGTGACTGAGAAATTCTAGGAACAACGCCAGCTAGGGTTTTAGAGTGTTCATTTCTTGCTCTGCTTCACAACACAGAAAATAATTTGAAACAGAATCTATGACCCTGCCAAGCTACATAGCTTTGCCTTTTCCAGGTTCCCCTCGTATCCCCCATCCCCCAGAAAAAGGAGCTTAACAATATCAACCAAAGACTACACAAAATAACAGGTTTAGGGTTTCAGAAGTCGGAGAAACACACAAAGATGTTAAATTGCTGATTTCAAAACACTGAGAGGCAATTTGACAATGTCCCAAAGACTTCAGCTGTATAACAACCAGGGTTTGGAATGACAGAAGGCTCCAGAAAATACAGCATAGCTTTGGCACTTGGGGGACTTTGCTACAGGGTCTTGCTCCAGGACTGCAGGGCTGAGTGGGGTGGGGGGAATGAGGGCTTCCTGCCTGCAGCCTGAGAAGCACCGGGAGGCAGGGCAGAGGCTGGGGACAAGGGGGCTGTCCCCTGGGAAGCATCCTCGTCCACACCTGTGAGCCAGCACCTGCCACAGTAGCACCTGCAGAGCCGGCAACGCTGGCTGCTTGGCACGGAGCAGCGGCTTCAGCACCAGGAGCGGATTCAGGACAACGGCTGTGCCACAGGCGGAGAAGGGGGTGGGGGCGCCCATCGTGGGCTTTCACAGGGGGATGCGGCTCGTCAGCTAGCACCGGTCCAGAGAACCTCAGGACTTGTTCAGGAGCACATTCAGAACATGACCTGTGCCTTCTAGAAAGAAGCCAGGCAGACTCAGAAGGGAACAGAACAACCGCACAGTTATGGTGGAGATGAGACCCAGAGAAAGGCCATTTATGGGCTGTTCATAAGTCGGAATGGCCACAGGAGACACTGGAGATTCAAAGCTGAATTACTGAGCCACAGTCCACGTTCTTTCTCCTATTTCGCAAAGAAAGAGAAACTGGTCAAGGACGCTTCACAACAGGAATCAGTAGCCAAGAAAACCCGGAAAATGTAAGGTTGTTTCTTCAAAAGGTTTTAAACCCCATAGAAATCACAACCAATTCTTAGAAGAGAGAGAACAGGACAAGCTGGATAAAACAGAATTCAGAAATGGGGAAAAGGTGAAAGATAATCTTTTTTTTTTTTTTTTTTTTTTTTTTTTTTTTTTTTTTACTACAACAGTGGCTCTCTCTGGTAACTTACTCCCAAGACGGTTTTAGAAACCTGAATTTCTCACATCCTCCATATAAATCTGCATCCCTCTGGCCAAGAAGGATGCCAAGGCCCACAGAGTAACAACAGCCGGATGACCATGAGAGTTATTTATCAATCCTCGATCATACTTAGGTCTCTGCCTCTTGTGACTTTTGGAGACAACAGTGACCACCCATGCCCATCACTGTTTTTCTTTTTCACCGGGTGGCTTTTAAGGCTGGGCAGTGGCGGCGAGAGCATCACATCACCTGGGTGAGACACAAACGCACCAGTATCTACGTGTCCCCAGAGTAGACAACCAAGCTCTGACTACATATTCACTCCAACTAACTTGATAACAGCAACCTATTCGAAAGATAACCCAGGACGACAGTGGTTTTAAGACACGTCTAACTCAAAGACTCGACACAAAAGAGAATGCCATCCACAAAGAAAAACATGAACCCTAAGGTGAATGAGATGCTCAAAACTTCACTTTGTAGCTGCAGGGTGACTGACACCCCCTCAGAGCTAAAGGGCCCCCACAATCATCTAGATGTGGGTTCCCAACGTGTTCTGAAGGAAACACCATTTGATTTCACTCAGAGGGGAGATTTAAGAAACAAAACAAATGACCAAGCCAACAGAAAGAGACACAAAAAAACCAGACTCTTCAATACACAGAACAAATTGGCAGTTGCCAGAGGGGAGGGGAAGGGGGGATCGGTAAAATAGATAAAGGGGACTAAGAGTCCACTTAACCCTGAGAAATGTATAGGATTGTTGAATCATTATTTTGTACACCTGAAATTACCATCACTATATGTTCATTACACTTTATACACACACAAACACACACACACACACACACACACACACACACACGTATATATATTCATGAAATCTACCATCAGAGATTAGGATTTTAGGACTTAGAAAACCAAAGGCAGAGCCAAGAACTATGTGTTTCCAAGCATCCTAGATGATTTTGATGTCATCAAGGTCAAATACAGCAGTCTTAGTGCAACCTCTTAATTTGGACAAGAAGCCTCTCCCTGAGAGCATGTAAAGGGATTAAGGGGGCAGGAAAAGAGAAGCGGTCCTCTGTGTTCTGCCACCGATCACTGGAAAATCTGGGATTTGAAGGACCCAGTTCGTGGGTGCATGAGCACCAGTTCACTGGGAAACCATCACTGAAGATTCACTGGGAAGCATCGGCAGTGGGTGGTGACATGGCAGCGAGTGACGGCACTAACAGGCGCGGTAGTGACAGCAGAAACCACAGCAATGCTGCAAAGGGCTGATGGCCCCTAGCATTCACGGTTACAGCCAGCGGTGCCCAGTGAGAAAGACGATTGCAAACAGAAACTCAGTCGTGCCCAGATATGATGGCTCACACCAAGCAGGAGAAGCATGGAGGTATGAGCGGCTCCCCAAATTTGGTCATACAACGTGTCAAGAGATATTCCATGGGTAGCTTGGAACGAGGTGAGTGTACATCTCCCCCCCCCCCCCGCTTTTGTCAAGTTAGTTATCCAGTGGAAATGTCTCTCCTTATTCACGCTCATGATATTTTTGATATTGCTTTCCTAGCCTTTCCATTGCAGATCATGGGAAATGTTTAGTATTGTTAGACATGGGAATTCACCTTATGCATAAAATGTTTTATGAATAATGTATAATTTGACGCATTATACAGAGTCATGCACGCATCTCAAGAATACAGAAACACCTTTTAGTGTTTAATTAAAAGACCTACTTTTAAAGAGAAGTTTTAATTTATTTTTTTTTATTTTTTTAAGTGTTTAATTAATTTATTTATTTTGAGAGAGAGAGAATCCCAAGCAGGCTCCACACTGTCAGCACAGAGCCCAGTGTGGGACTTGAACTCACGAACTGTGAGATCATGACCTGAGCCGAAACCAAGAGTTGTATGCTTAACTGACTGAGCCTCCCAAGAGCCCCCAAAACTAGCAGCTTTTAAACCATGCAAGCATACGGGACTGATGGAATAACTACACAGACACTGTAGTCCTTCTTTTTTATGCTTTCTAGCAGAAACGACTATTCACCACTACATAGTACTATTATTTTTAAACATCTTTTCAGCTGAGGAAACTCATCATTATGCTAAGACTATGGAAGTATGTTGAGACACAAAAGCAATTAATACTCTGTGGACTGCAAAGTGGTGTAGCTGCTCTGGAAAACAGTATGGAGATTCCTCAAAAAATTAAAAATAGAACTACCCTACCACCCAGCAATAGCACTGCTAGGTATTTATCCCAAGGCCACAAGAGTGCTGATGCATAGGGGCACGGTACCCCAGTGTTTCAACAATAGCCAAATCATGGAAAGAGCCCACGCATCCATCAACTGATGAACGGATAAAGATGTGGTTCATATAGGCAATGGAATCCTACTTGGCAATGAGAAAGAATGAAATCCTGCCATTCGCAACAATGTGGATGGAACTGGAGGGTATCATGCTAAGTGAAATAAGTCAGTCAGAGAAAGACAGATATCATATGTTTTCACTCCCATGTGGAACTTGAAAAACTTAATGAAGGACCATGGGGGAAGGGATGGGGGGAAAAAAGTTTCAAACAGAGAGGGGCCAAACCATAAAAGACTCTTAAATACAGAGAACAAACTAAGTGTTGCCGGGGGAGGTGGGAGGGAAAGGGTGATGGGCACCGAGGAGGGCACTTGTTGGGATGAGCACTGGGTATTGTATGAAAGCGATGAATCGTGGGAATCTACCCCCAAAACCAAGAGCGCATGGTACACACTGTATATTAGCCAGCTTGACAATCAACTATATTTTAAAAATAAGTGAATAACTAAAATATAAAAAAAAAATACTTTGTGGACAAATGTCTTCACTATCAAAGACAAGATGATAACAGAATTTAATTTCTGGCTCATTAGAAATTTTGTTGCACTATTATCACGATCAGAAACCTTGAATGCTGAGAAATTTGGTGACCGTGGGCCCGGGGAGCTACCAAAGATTCCGTCCCTTTAAGATCGCGTTGAAAACTAATCTGTTCTTCATACCCACTTTCAAGTAGAGCGTTAGAAGAAATACCAATAATTAATCCAAAAAAGTATAAAATCAGACCTGTGACTGCCACATCTAGTCTTGGAGAACACGTTGTTTAGCAATCCGTTTATTTCCTCTTTCAATGTGTAACAGCGGAAAATTTAAATCCACACCGAAAAAAAGCATTTTAGCTTCTTAGTACCGCTTCCAGAGAGCGTACCCATCTAAATATACACAAGCCGAAAAACGAGTGAATATACTCTCTAGCTATGTAATTGGGGTGATATAACGATTGACATGAAGAGAACAGTGAAGAATAACAAATGAACACGTGTCATTTTAATTAGCTCTGGGTACAAGCCACATGGGATCCTGAAGCCTATCCTATGGTATACTGCATTTCTTTTATAAGTTAGAATTCTAACTATTTTTTAAATGTTTGTTTATTTATTTATTTTGAGGGAGGAGGAAGAAAGAGAGGGAGAGAGAGAGAATCTCAAGCGGGCTCTCAGCTCTTGGTGCAGAGCCTGATGTGGGACTTGATCTCACGAACTGCGAGATCGTGACGTGAACCGAAATCAAGAGTTCGATGCTTAACCAGCTGAGCCACCCAGGCGCCCTAGAATTCTTTAATTTTTAAGCTTAACGTTACAGATATCACCTAGCCCAATTCCTTCATGCTCTAAGGGTTAAGAATCTTGAAAAGTGACAGTATGATTTTTTAAAGTACTTAACAATAATTACAAAAATAAGAGGCCCAGAGATGAGAAAATGCATGATAAAACCTCTTAGTTCAACAACTGAGGAGGAGCGTTTAGCTATATCTGTATCTCAGCCTGGCTCAGGCTTTTTAAATGACCCTGTTCTCCTTCAAATCTCGGTTCAAGTGACTGCAGGAAAGCTCTCCCTGACCATCTTCCATACGGTGGTGCCATCTAGAATATTCTCTTTAGAGACTTAATCGTTATCTGAAATGAATTGTTCATTTTCTGTTTGTTTCTTAACCTGAATCAACTCCTTCCCTCTCTTCGCCCTCCTAGGATTTATGTCCCACACGAGCAAAACCCTCCTCTGAACTGTCCATAGCTCCCTTCCCAGCATCTGCCCCAGTACGAGCCCAGGAGGCGGACGCATAACCAACAGCATTGGTGAGCTTTGCGAAGAAGTTGTTGAAAGCTATGGATTCTACCACTGGATGTATGCGCATACAGAGGCATCCTCTCAAATTATTTCAGCAAAATTCACAAGATTCTCGGGAGCCAATCAAGGACCTCAGGTTGAGACCACAATAGCGGCCTTTAGGGGATACTCAGTGTATGAATGAATGATGGAATCCAGATCTTATCAAGACTGTGGAACAAGAAGAAAGAGAGAGAGAGAGAGAAAAGAGGGAGGGAGGGAGGGAGGGAGGGAGGGACGGAGGGAGAAAAGAAGGGAGGGAGGGAGGGAGAAAAGAAGGGAGGGAGGGAGGGAGGGAGGGAGGGAGGAGGGGAGGGAGGGAGGGAAGAAGGGAGGAAGGAAGGGAGGAAGGGAAGAAGG
>NC_064818.1:5747559-5780763 GCF_023721935.1 Panthera uncia
AGGAAGGAAGGAAGGAAGGAAGGGAAGGAAGGAAGGAGGAAGGAAGGGAGGGAGGGAGGGAGGAAGGAAGGGAGGGAGGGAGGGAAGGAGGAAGGGAAGAAGGAAGGGAGGGAGGAAGGGAGGGAGGGAGGGAGGGAGGAAGGAAGGGAAGGAGGGTGAAAGAAAGGGGAAGGAGGGAGAGAGAGAGAGAGAGGAGGGAAAGAGAGAAAATAAAAGAAGCAAGACTGTATAAAACTATATAAATATGTGTAATAGGGTCTCCCGGCATGAATATAATGTCAAAACAATAATTTTTCTTAATAGGTTGCAAAGGTCTATCCGGGTCTTTGCATGGAAAACAACCATCGCCCCTTTGTTCAAGCTTGAGCCTTTGCTATGATATTCTGAAAAAATGTAGTTATTCCTATGACTATGGACAGATTAATGTGCTCCTGTAGTTTCCAACAGGCCAAGTTTATAAGGGAACAAATGATCCATTCTCCACCCATGCCAGATCATCTGCTGTGGGTCAAGAACACCAATCCTTGCTGGGCGAAAGCAAATTATGGGGGGACGGTGGTCACCTGAAGAGTCTATTCCCTTTAGGTTTTTGAAAACACATCAGAGACCCCCATCTTGGTGTCACCTTCTGAGAGCCCTTGCCTGACCACGGGATCTAAAACCACCACCCACACTCTGCACCTGCCACGCCTGAGCCCCGCCTGAGCCCCGCCTTCATTTATATTTATAAGCATTATTTCCTGAAATTGCATTATGACTTACTTGGAGTGTTATATTGTTTATAACCTTTACTGACTCCTCCCTAACGATACAAGCTCCATTGGGACAACTTTGTCCCAAGCACCACTGCATCACGGGCCCCAGGTACCAGGCTCACAGAAGGTGCTCAGCGCATGCTTGTGAAATAAAAGAACTGTATCTGGGAGGACTGGTCCCGCAGCCACCTGTTTTCGACCCCCATCCCTTCCCTCCCCGTGATACTTCCTACACTGCATCCAGGGCAATGGGAGAGCCCTTGTCATTTGCCCAGATTAGAAGCGTGACACTTTGAGCCTCTGCGTGCGTCTTACCAAACTGAGTCCCACTGTCTTAGCTCTCAGAAACGAACCTACAAATAAGCCACAGGGTGGAAACAGAGCCAAATGGGGAAAAGCAAGAAAGAGACGCAATCGGAGGAGATTCAGATTCACACACTTAAGATTTTCCAAAGGAGCGCAAACAAAAGGAGAAGTGGTGGAAAGTTATGAAAAAATAGAAAAGAAGCAAGGAGGACGATGCATAGTCGCAGACATTCCGAGGGGGAAATCATACATTACTGTCCATTCTGTGTTCCTTGCCTTTGCCAGCCAATGCATGTTTTTGTGAATGTCGAAGGATCCCTTCGAAAGACTGATCGCGGTCCCCAGCCCCACAAGCCCCTCAGACGAAAGCTCCTTTCGCATTCAGGCCTTTTGCTCAGGCCCTCTGACATCTCAGGGGGCGGGGGTCCCCCTCCTCTCCGCTACAATACCCCAGAACCCGCTTTGACTGCTGTGTCGGTCCTTGAATGGTTCCTGCCAGTTTCAAATTCCAGCTGAGGGGTTTCCGAGCTCCCCACTTCTGTGCATCCCATGCCTCAGCCCTTGGGTGTCCCTCGGTTGGAGCTGCCAGTGCTGGTTACCCCACCGCGCAAATTAGCGCCCTGCCCCTTCTCGCTTGGTCACGCACACAGCCACCTGCAGCCTCACCTCTCTCCTCCCTCCTGGGTCTTTCCGTCTTTGGTGCCTCTGGGTCTCATTCGATGCAGGGCAGAATCGAGCCATCCCATGAGAGCCACACCTTAACCTCTCTTGTTGGAACCAAAATATACCATGCTGATAGGTCCTGTTGCCCCTACCTATTGGTGATAAGATGCCTTCTTAGGGAAAAGGCGCCTCCCCCAAGGTCCTGAACAGAATATGCAAACAGAAGTCATCAAATCAGCATTCATGAAGGCTGAGGGAATGTCTGACTTCATTAGAAAAGAACAGGAACAAGAAGACAGAGTCAAACCTAAGAAGACATACTACACAAATTCTACTTGGTGCTTTTTGTGCTAAAAGACTCATGATTTTCTAGAATGCAGGGAAAGCATTTATTCAAAGAACACATCATTCAACTGGAAGCTCATTGTTCAGTGTAACGGTAACTTAGTAAAGGTTTAATAAGACAAGATTTCTTAAGCCCACACGAAACAAAATTGAACACATCGTTTTGTCCATATCAGATATCCAACTGCAAGGCTACAAAAAAAAAAAAAATACCAAAAAGATCTTGTTAAAATCTCATCATCTATAAATGTGGTTCTGTGGCAAGAAGTCTGCAGATAGAAACATAATAAACCAGCATTTACTTATGAAATCCTTGGGACAGAAATAAGGCACTGATTCGCACTTTTGCTTCCAAGTTGGCAGTGAGGATACAGCCTTTAGAAAACCCATAAGCATGATATTATAATTTTTTTTTTGGTAGGAAGGGTCTTCAAACATGTCTCAATAATTAACAAATACAAGGCACTGATAACATATTAGAAAGAATGATTCCGAAATACATTTGCAAAAGACACCAACCCTATTTCAATAATCCGTACATCAATGTTCGAGGAGAGTCAAAACCGACTTTTAGCCCTGGATGCACCAGGTACCCGCTCTGTGTCCTTGGACTAAATATTTAACCTGCAGTCCAGCTTCCTAGTAGGTAAAACCAGGTCTAATAATAATGTCTTTATGAGGTGGTTGTTGGGGGACTAACGCGTCTAGGGCCTGGAATAAAATAAATGCCAATTCCCTTTGCAGGCCATAACACATTTTTGCTGTTGTTGTTGTTGTTGTTGTTGTTGATGATGTTTTCAGGTATTTCTTTACAAAAAAAAAATGTGTGAATTAATATACGTCTTACTAGGTTTTATTTCATAGCTCTTGATTTAATGTGAGCAATTCGAAAATTTCTGCTGGTATCTTGCTCCCTGGTGTAGCTGGAATCAAGATTTCATTTTCTTACTGCGACGCGTGCACAGAATAAGTTAGATGCAGGCTCAGCATACTTACTGAAGCTGTACGTCTGTTAATATTCATAATGACGTTGGGTTTGGGCCTAACCCAACCTTTGGGTTGGGGTCTTGAGCGGATGGTCCAGGGTGAACTTGTCCTACAGTGTGGTCTTATTGAAGTGGTTTCTCACAGGCACAATGCGAAGAACCTGGATTATTCTTGGCATAAGTTCATCCCTGCTCGTGGACAGTGTCCAGACTTCCCAAGGCTCTCTGTACATTGAGGTCTAAGGTGTTCCGCCATCATCCTGCTGAGGTACCCACCATCTAGCCCCAACACCCTGATGTTCGACGGCCTCAAACTACCACTCTCTTTCTTACTTCCTTACATACTCTCTGCCTCACTGCCACTGATCTTGGCCAGAGCTTAGGAGAACAGCAAACTGGCTCATAAGCACAGAAGCAAACACACAGGTCCATCGGTTCTAGGGCCCTTACGAAGGCTTTGCTGTTCTCAAATAGCGTGCCTGCTCCCTGAAAGCAATTACGTAGTTGGTAAAATTGCAGGCCATGTTAACAAAAGGGAAGGATTGGTTTTTACCTTCTGGGGAAGAGATTTCCACAGATCTAGGAGGCTATTTTCATCTCATGGCAGGAAAGCCTGGCCCAGGAATCTATCTCCCCAAAGGGAGTTTTGCTTCGAATAGTGCCTATGTTTCCTCACCTTTTGAAGTTCTCTGTTTTTGTCTGGTGGCTTGTTTGTTAATAATAGCTCCTAAAAGCAGCAGCGATGATGGTTCAAGAAGGTCAAGAGTTTTGTTTGCATTTTCTCAGGGGGCAGGGAGATGGACAATGGGGAACAGCGCAGGAGACAGTACGTAATCCCGGCCGTTTTCAACTAAAAGGACTTTGTGTTTTCTTCTCGCTAAGAGGGCTGGTGCATCTACACTTAAAATCCAGCCTAAGAAAAAAATAAAGCTAGAAATCCTTGGATTTAATGGTTTAGTCACCCAGATGGGTACCAGGGGATTTACCTTTTTGCATTGTTTGTAAAACAAAAGTGCTTCACACGCGCAAAACCTGAGCGGAAGCAAATGAAACTTACGACACGTGAAAGCCGTCTCCGTCGGGAAATGTTTGCTGGAACAATAGAAACTAGCATGAAAGATGTGCAGTTTCAAATGCATTTTGCTTCTGAACAATTCTGTAATTATTCCAAAGGTCTCCAGTTGAACAAAAACAAACTATAAACTCCCATTGGCAGCATTCAAGGAGATAGTTCATGCCATCCGTCTTCAGTTTGACCCTTGCTTGGTCTCCTGCATGGGTTCTTTCTGGTCTCCTTGGTACGAAACGTTGGCGAGCTTTAGGGCTCAACAACCTGGCCAACGCTCATACCACAAGCTCCCTAGCTTTTTTTTTTTTTTTTTTATTATTCCCATGCATTCAGTTCCCATGATGTGCTTGTAATTCTCGTATCTATATATGCAGCCCCAAATCTCTCTTGAGTTTCAGACATGTCGATCTAATAGCCTCCTGGACATGTGTCAGACTTGCCTTCCTCATTAAATCACAGGTTGCTGTGTTTCCATTTTGCTGACTTTAACCACCATCTACGCCGTAGTTGGGAGCTAGAAACCCAAGCACCATGCTCATCACTGTTTTCCTTTCTTTCTCCTCCGACGCCAAAGCATGACAGGTCTGCAGGCTCGTGTCACTTCAGCTTTGTGAACTTCTGGTTCAAAGCGGTGGCATTCTGTTGCCGTACGCGCTGCTTAAAAACATCGAGAAGAGTGGTTCTCAGCTGGCTGTACGTTAGGATCATCTGTGGAGAGTTTTAAAAATACTAATCCCCGGGCACCGTTCTGAGGTCTTCTGATTTAATTAGTCTGAGGTTGGGTTCAGACAGGGAGAGCACTTAGCAAGTTTCACAGGAGTCTAATGAATCGCCGGGGTTGAGCACCACTCCTTCAGAAGCTTCCTGCTTCCCTCAAGATAAAGCTCAAATTCTGCTAATTAATACGACCTCATCAGGATAATCTGGCCCATACCTATTTCTGCACGGTCATCTCTTGTCCCTGTTCCCCTTCGCCTCCCCGAGGGGCACCTTACATGACACGGCGTCAGACAATTTAAACTACCTTCCATGCTTCCAGTATTTTCTCTTACCTCAGTACCTTTGCACATGCTATTTCCTCTGCCTACAATATTCCTTTATTTCCTTACCCAAATCATCTTTACTTGCCTTTTCCTTAGCTCCAAGGAGCCTTTCCTAACACATCCCAACCAACCTAAGGTAGGTCAGCTAACCCCCTCTCCTAGAGCGTTAGGGGATAAGTCTATTTCAGGGCATTTGTCACTGTGGGTTGTGTTTGGAAATTTCTTTCTCTGACTCAGTGGAGGGAGAATGTACCTTTCTCTGTGTCTCACCTGGCGCCCCCGTTCCTGGCACAGCAGCTTATTTTTACGTGCTCATCAAGTGCAATATGGATACAGACAAGAACGTAAAAACTGGAATTATATACTTAAATGGAATTTCATTTGAAAATAAAGGTATTTGAATCACTTCAATATTTCAAATCCATTATAACATTTTCACCGATTTTCAAACTCAAGCTCATGAGCCTTCAAATTGGGTGAATTGCCAGGCTTAAATTAAATCTTAATTTAAAGGCTTCAATTCACTCCCTTCGCGTTCCACTCATCATACTACAAGGAGACACATCACTAAACTATATTTGCAGGTATTTTCCAAAAGCAAAACTAGAAAATCCATTGTTCTCCACTGAAATGTGTTTAATGGAAAGAGACTATTAGTGAAAGAAAGGTGGTTTGCCAATATACTGGCGTCATGGAGATAGTTTTCATAGAATGGCTTTTATCATGAATCCTAAACTACCTATGAAATTCAAATAACAAAATGTAAGGACTGAGAGCTGAGTAAGATGACGATAGACAATAAAGGCAACTTAATAATGTAGAAATAAAACACAGACCCCCTTGACGAATGTGGCCCTGTGATGAGTAAGAGCCAGTATTTCCCCTTTTCTATTCTGAGGTAACGTCAGCTTCCGGGATGCTGACTCCAGAATTCAATTTCAATCCTACTTTCAGAGAGTCTAAGGCACGCCATGACTTGTCAATTGCATTCTGGGCCCTAACAATGACAAATGATGATGCCACAGCAGCAAAACAAGAGCAGCAACCACTTGCTGAGAGCCTCTGAGATACAAGTGTCATGGCGAACACTGTCTGGGGGCGGGGGTGGGGGGTCTCTTAACCCACAGCCTTGCTGGTTGTGGCACACAGTCAGTTGTCCACCAGAAGGTTTTGCTCCCTCAACCATGGAGACGGGCCGTCCTGCCCAGACCCCTTTGCCATCAGGTGCAGCCAGACGTGAGTGGGGCCAAGTGCAGTCCTTCCACACTTGTCCTATAATAACCTTTCACGTCATCTGTCTCCATCGTCTTTCCCATCAGGCACGGGAGGTAGATTTTTTTTACCTCTTAAGGTGTGAGTTCAGGTTGACATCAGCCCCTGCGAGGAAGAGGGCCGTCCTGTCGTCTGTCATCTGTTCAAACACTTAATACTCTCCCGTGAACGAGAAATCATCTTCTGCAGAGTTAATCATGCATGCTTTTGGCATTATTTCTTGTTGCTCTAACTACTATGTGGCAAAAGGTCGTTAGCCCAATTGAAAGGCTGGGGAAACCGAGGTTCAAAGAGAAAGACTAGGAGACACGGTGTTTCAAATACAGTTAGAATGATTATTACTTTATTCTCTTAATTCTCACTGCAGGGCAATATTGTTAGTGTGTGTGTTAACCAAACTTCAGTGGACATCCAAATCAAAGTCACAATGACACGAAAGCGATAATAAAGTGGTATCATCCCTGTTACCAAGTCTCAGAAGCCCACGGGACATCTAGGAAAGGTGAGGGCAGCACACAGCTCCCAAGGATGGCACATTACCATCGAAAGTGGTGATTGCTTTGAGGTTGCAAATTTGTAAAGATAAAACTAGCACATACTCTCCTTTCACTGTAAATGGTGAGAAAACATGATTTATAAGACAAGGAAGGTGGAAGGATAACCAGTTCTTTCCCGAGCAACAAATACGAGGAGGACATACATTTGGGCTTGGCACGTATGCTCTTTTATTTAGAATTCATGACAAATTCAGGAAGAGACCTTCCCTGTTAATAGATGGGACTGCCACAGCTCAAAGCAGGTAGCTGGGACCGAACGCGGCTCTGACATGCCCACATGCCTCAGGCTGTCCACATGGGAAACTGTTATTTCAATCTGGAGTTCAAGTGCCTGGGGGATAAGGTAAGAAGCATAAATATGTGAAGCAAAGCGGAGAGAGAAATGTGGCGTATAAAAGTGCATATGCGTAGGCTTGGGGTTGCTATGCCTTCTACATTTTAGAAGTCAGAAATCTACACTTTTTTTAGAGTGAGAGAGAGAGCGTGCGAGAGAGAGAGCGAGAGCATGAGCAGTGGGAGGGGCAGAGAGAGAGGGAGAGGGAGAATCCCAAGAAGGCGCCACGTCTAGCCAGGAGCCTCATGTGGGGCTTGACCTCATGACCATGAGATCATGACCTGAGCCGAAACCAAGAGCTGGATGCTTAACCGAATGAGCCACCCAGGCGCCCCAGAAATCTACGCTTTTATGTGAGATGCCCAATTGTTCAAACATGGACAACTAGTTCCATGTTACTGTGCTGGACACCAAGCACATTTTGGTCTACGGGCTGCTGGCTTGCAGCTTCTGATTTTAATGGTCATGCGTATCAATTTGGACCAGTCAGCAGCAAGAAACGCAGTGGGATTCCCTGCAATTCCTGTTCAAACTCCACATGCACATCCTCAATGCTTGGTAAGGCTCCATGCCTAGGGACACAGAGGCAGACACTTGGTGAAAAGTCAAAAAAATATGTAAGTTCAGCTTTATGTCCATCAAGAGTAAGGTGAGAGGCAGCTGTGTGCTTCCTGCCCGGCTATCCCTACAGTCCAGGCTAATTCTGATATGAGTGCTTGGAGTTAAAACTAAGGCGAACTTAGGGTTCCAAAGCAAAACACGAGGGCATCACTACTAATTATTATTAACATTATCATGACTACTATTATTAATTATTATCAGTATTAATTCCGGTGTGCCTACACAAGGACCCTGCCTGACCTCAGCGGTCCTCATTGGAATCCCCAGGGAGGCATTCATGACAAGTCCATCTAGTCAAGGTACAGAGAGGCCCCACAGAAGCCGCCAGGACTGGGGCAGGTGTCCAGACCCACGCTGCCCCACTGCGTGCTGGGCTGGGCAAAAGAGTGGGGGTCCTACCACACGACGCTTTGGCCACTGGTCCTGTTCGCTTCTTAACTTTGCTTTCTTTTACTTTTGACCGAGTGCATTTATTTATAGCCCCTACAACAAAAAGGAACTTCTGGCTAACCCAGACCGCTGAGAGTACCTATGCAACAGAACAATGGAAATTAGTATGTGAACTTTCCTAATTAGACCACAGGTTTAAAATCTTAAAAAAAATAAATTCTATGAAAGGGAAAGCCATCTAGATCTGAAAAGCCCACTTAAAGTTCATCACTACTGGCAAGGCTCAGTATGCAGGCAAGATACCCCGCATCCGTGATATCACGAGTACGAGCACATCTCACTTCAAGGATGAAAATGCTCCCCAAAGTTGGTTACAAAGAGATTTTCTGCCAGCACATCCAATCTCTCCTTGGACTTCATTATCCAATTAGAGCTCTTTATCCATGGTTGGGGGCGGCAGGGGGAATCAAAGACATGGAACCAAACACCTGTGGCAAGGAAAGAATTTAAAAGATGGCTCATGTCAAAAGGATTCAAGAAAAAAATCGCATTGTTGCTTGACTAAAAAAGTAAGTACTAGACTAACATTTCTACTCCTCCCACCATCCACAGTCATATATAGCTTTACTCCCTACTGCAGACATTTCTTAAAAGTGCAGTGATCCCCTCAATGGCATATGAAGAGGCACATAGGACACTGAGCTCCTCAGCTCAGTCCCATCAGGAACTACCGTGGTGGCCACGAATGAGTCCCTTGTCTCTAGACTTCAATTTCTCACCGACAAAATGACAAGGTGAAGGAGGAGGACCTCTGAAATCTTTTAAAAGCCAAAATTCTCATTTCTAAGTAGTGACTAGAACTAACGCTCCTTTTTTTGCCCGAGTATTTTGTGACATTCAGTAGAATTACAGAAATGCCACATTTTGCTGCTACTTGAGGCTTTCTAATCCACATGCCTTGACCTTTTCCCTCAAAAGAGGCAGATCTGGATTTTCCCAAGGCTCCAGCACCCCCAGGGAGTGGAGAGCTCCTGGCAGCGCAAGCCTGGGATGGGATCCCTGCAGGGCACTGAGCTCTTGGGTCATGGACAACGCCAGAAGAAAGATTTAAGGACTGACTGCATGAATCCTTCCGATCTGCTCACGGCTTCCAAACTGTTGGGGGATCCCAGGAGTAACTTCTGATTCAAGTCATGAACTTGACTTCAGTAAATGGTTTGGGAATCTATAAACCTGGTTATAAAAACTGTATACATCTTCACTGTAGTAAGGTATCTGAAGACCTAAAATATCAAAAAATGTTAGAAATTTATATGATCTTCCCCCATATTCCCCTCCAGGCTTCCAAAATGACTGAGCAGAGCCTTGTGGTCATGATAATTTGCACTGTATGCGTTAGTATACTAATTTTGCCGATGGTTATGTTTCTGATCAGTATCTTAGCCATCCCCAAACACTTCAATCACAACCTCTGTCCATTTAATACACTGTAAAGTATGAATACACTTTATAAATCTAGTTACAATGGTATATCAATACTATAAAATTAGTCTCCCACTCTGTATCTTTCATTATCAATAACAGTGAATTCCCATGGAATAACTGAAAAACCTAGATACCTCGCCTGAAGTATCTAAGGATGTGTTCTAAGGGTATGTTCTTAACACAACTGACACTCTAAATACTGTTCTCCTTCACCTCCAGCTAGGAGCAGCCTCTATATTTTTAAGAATTTTTTTTCTTTTTTTTTTTATTTATTTATTATTTTTTTTATTTTTTAATATATGAAATTTACTGTCAAATTGGTTTCCATACAACACCCAGTGCTCATCCCAAAAGGTGCCCTCCTCAATACCCATCACCCACCCTGCCCTCCCTCCCACCCCCCATCAACCCTCAGTTTGTTCTCAGTTTTTAACAGTCTCTTATGCTTTGGCTCTCTCCCACTCTAACCTCTTTTTTTTTTTTTCCTTCCCCTCCCCCATGGGTTTCTGTTACGTTTCTCAGGATCCACATAAGAGTGAAACCATATGGTATCTGTCTTTCTCTGTATGGCTTATTTTTTAAAAAGTTAATTTATTTATTTTGAGAGACACAGCAGGGGAGGGGCAGAGACAGAAGGGGCGAGAGAATGTCAAGCAGGCTCCACTCTGTCAGCCCAGAGCCCAACATGGGGTTCGAGCTCACAAATCGTGAGATATGACCAGAGCCGAAATCAAGAATCGGTACTTAACTGACTGAGCCAACCAGGTGCCCCCTCTATGGTTTTCTACCTGCAAAGGAACATTTATTGTGGAGCCCTCATTGAAACTATGATTTAAATGCTGTATATAACTTTAAATTATGCATTGTCTTAATAAAGGTAGCATTGGATTCCCTTCATAGTAAGATAGCTTAGTGTATATACATAGCAATCCAAAGGAAATAAATTGCTAAGGATAAGCACAAAAATTCAGATATAAAGATGTGCATTATAGAAATACTTTAACAGTGAAAATTGGAAGTGACTTAATATTTTTAAATATGGCATAAAATTGTGATGTTTTTGTATTTTTTTAATGTTTTTTTCTTTTTGAGAGAGAGAGAGACAGAGTGCAAGTCGGGCAGGGACAGAGAAAAAGGGAGACACAGAATCCGAAGCAGACTCCAGGTTCCGAGCTGCCAGCAAAGATCCCGATGCGGGGCTCAGACTTGCAAACTGCGAGATCATGATCTGAGCTGAAGTTGGATGCTTAACCAACTGAGCCACCCAGGTGCCCCAAATTGTGGTATTTTTACGTGATGGCTATTAGCTAATAAAAATTCTATTTTACAACAGCTACTGGCACGAGAAAATACATATATTACTAACAGAAAAGTGAAGTTACAAAACAGGATATACTGTATGAAGAAATATACACCTAAATGCTAAGTGTTCCTCTGGTTGGTGAGATTATGTAATTGTATGTGATTGTCACGCTTTTCTTTATATTTTTCAGGACTTTCCCAAAATTTTCAGCATCAAACATGCCATTTTTATACTCTTAAAAAACCTGATTAAAATTTACTTAGAAACAAGGGTGAAGGTTAGGCAGTAAGTGCCATGCTAACAGCGACAGTGCTGATTCTCAGCAGAATTATTAGGCATTCGTCAACAGCCACCTTCCATACAGCTGCTGGCTAATTTCAACGTTATCTCGAGAAAAGGCCTTCTTTTAACTTTGTTTATATCTCTAAACCAGATCCTGTCACGGCGTCTGGAAAACACAGGCCCACAGGAAATGTGACGGCTAACCAGGAGTGAAAGAAGTCATTCGGTAGACAAAATAAAAGTGCCCGCGGAGAAAAGGTCTTAACGGTCCAGGAAGCATTCCTCATGAACTGAAACGGGACGCCAACGATACGACGTGTGGTGCTACGGTGCACGCCCGTCAAATGTCCCGTGCAGCTTTACGCCCTGACCTCTCGGGGTGCCCGCAAGTAATCCACTCTTGCAATAAACACCAGCCCCTACTTTAACGGCTTACTTTTTCATGGGAAAGCTGTTTTAACTCAACAGGCAAAAGCTGCTTATTCAATTTGAAAACCTCAATCAGATTAAATTTGATTTTTTCCAAAATTTCACGTAGTACCTATTTTTTTGTTTTCCTTTTTTTTTTTTTGACATATATTTGGGATACAACATTGTGGAAGTGTGTATGGTAACATGATAGACACATATATTGCCAAATGATTCCCATAATAAGGCTAGTTAACCCATCTACCACCTTACACAATTACTGGTTTTTGGTTTTTTTTTTTTCTGTATGGTGAGAACATTGAAGATCGACTCTCATAGCAACCTTCAAGTATACAGTTCAGGGCTGCTGTCCATGGTCAACAGTGCTGTCCATCAGGTCCCCCAGAACCTATTCACCTTATAACGGGAAGTCTGTACCCTTGACCATTTGACCATCATCACCCATTTCTCCCACCCCTCCGGGGGCACCTGAGTGGTTCACTCGGTTAAGAGTCCAACTCGATTTTGGCTCAGTCATGATCTCTGCTTGTGGGATGGAGCTCCGCATCAGCAGCTCAAAGCCCGCTTGGGATTCTCTGTCTGTCTGTCTGTCTCCCTCTGCCCATCCCCTCTAGCACTCTGGCTCTCTCTAAATAAAGAAACTTAAGAACACCTCACCCCCGGTCCTTGGCATCCACCAATGTACTATTTTCACAAGTTCCAATTTTTTGTTTGTTTTGTAGATTTCACATATAAGTAATATCACACAATATTTGTCTTTCTCTGACTCACTTCGCTTAGCATAATGCCCTCCAGGGGCATCCATACTGTCGCGAGTGGCAAGACGTCCTTTTTTTTTCGTGGCCAAATAATATTCCATTATATATACACATACACACGTGCCAGTGACTCCATTCATCTGTTAATGGACATTTAGGTCATTTCTAGTCTCTTGTAAACAACACAACTAGCAACAACTTCACTATCTTTGCATCTCTGTCATTTGATGTCCCTTTCGGCCAAAGCCACACGCGGCCACCAGGTAAATCTTCCTAAAGAACAATCGGATATGTCACCGGGCTCATCAGTCTTCAATGGCTCCCTACTGTCTATCAAACAACATTCAGGCTCCAGAGCGTGCCAGCAAAGGCCGTCAGGGCCCTGACTACATTTCCAACCTCACTCTCTACCAGTCACCCATAGCTGGACACTAGTGCGTGATCCCCGAGTATGGCTGCCAGCAGCATCCCAATCACCTGGGAACCTGTTACACATGCAAATTCTCTGCCTGCAATGACCTACAGAGCCAGAGACTCCGTGGGCAGGACCCAGCAACTCCGCAGGCAGGACCCAGGGAGCTGTGTTTTGGCAAGCCCTCCCGATGATTCTGCAGGCTAAAGGTTGAGAACCACTGCTCTAACCAAACCATAATCCCTCCCATACACCCAAAACTTCGCCAAGTTAATGCTTTCCATAGTGCTTGTTCTCTGGTCTAGAAGGTACCATCCCTTCCCCATCTCCAAGTGAGCAAAACGACATCAATCCTTTCTGGCCAAACTCAATATTGACTCAAGTGTCCCTTCCCTGCTTTCCACAAGAAGTGACCCCTTTATTCTTTGAACTGTCACTGTATCTTTCTTAGAGAATTTGTTTCCCTTGAAATAGGATTATCTTCGTATCTCTTAGCTCCTCTGCTAGAGGGCAGACTCTCTGAGGACAAAAGGTAGTCTATAACTTCCACAAGATATGGGGCTAAATTGTCACAAAGAAGGTACTTCAAATGTGTCTGCCCATTGAAAGAAAAAAAAAAACTGACCAGCTTTTAAGATCATCAGACTCAGCAAATAAAAATATAGGTCTCGGGGCACCTGGGTGGTTCAGCTGGTTAAGAGTCCAACTCTTGATTTCAGCTCAGGTCATGATATCCTGGTCGTGGGATCGAGCCCCACATTGGGCTCTGTGCTGAGAGTGGAGGCTGCTTGGGATTCTCTCTCTCCCTCTCCCTCTGCCCCTCCCCCACTCATACTCTGTCTCTCTCAAAATAAATAAATAAACACTTAAAACACAATATGGGTCTCCCAGTTACATTTGAATTTCAGGTAAACAGCAAATAATCTTTAGTAGAAGTAGGTCCAACTATTGCATACAACAAATTTATACTAAAAAATGTATTTGTTATCTGAAATTCAAACTTAACCTGGCATCCAGTATTTTCTCTGGCAGCCCTATCACTATTTTTCATGTTACTTTGTTTTAACTTAGATATACCTTCTTGCTACTTTACTCTCTAGTAAGTACAACTAAGAAATTGAAAGAAAACCAACAACCTTATATACCCGAATAAATATTTCCTGAAAAAAATTACTTTGGAAACACTTGTACTTATTCATTGATATTGATGTTTCCCAAAATATGTTTGAAATTCTTTAATTGCATGCCAAATTCTATTACTGGTTATGCAAGAAAATCAGCCTCATTACCTGAAAACTGCATGTTTTTTTAAAAAAAAAATATGCCACATGTATTACTATTTATCTTTCAGCACTGATATCCAACACCTCTTTTTTTTTAATAAATGTTTCTTCTTCTTTTTTTTTTTGGAGGGGGAGGGGAAGAGAGAGCGGGTGACAGAGGATCCAAAGTGGGCTATGTGCTGACAGCCCCGAGCCCAACGCAGGGCTCAAACTCAGGAGCTGGGAGATCCCAACCTAAGCCGAGGTCAGACACTCAACTGACTGAACCACCCCACCATCCGGCACCTGTTACGCTGCTTGAAGATCAGATTTATCTGGGAAGGCTTAATACTTGCTACAACTGAAAATAAGTTTAAACATACATAGGTCTTAAAAGGGCAATTTCCTAACAAATGCAAAACTGTTCATGAAAGTCCGCTGGATTAAGCAGAGAAGCTTCAAGGTGTTAAAGTGAAGATACTACTCAAAATGTGTCAAGTCTGGTGCTCTCTTGATTTTTCAAAGAATCACATTTCCACGTAACCAATTCTCCCTCAAAATCCCACCCTTCCGGCACGCCATATTCCCCATGAAGCATCAGCTCCCTATGAACATCATTAAACATCAGCTTCCTATGAAGCAAAACCCAAAAGCCATGGCTTCTCAACGATTTCTATACATAAGGAAAATAAAGGACACACAGTCAAACCAATTACCAACATGCACCTGTTTGCCACAGAACGCCATCCATGCATACGTGATCTCAGCACATGTTCCAGAGCAATACATCACATTTCATTTCCATGTATGCACATATTATTATTTAGACATTTATTTACGTCTCCTCTTTGAGACTGGGATACATTGGGAATAGGAGCTTCTCCACCTTCTCAAATAGGCTCATACAGGACACAATACTTAATACAAGACTCAATCTATAATCAGCATTTCTCGCAATTTGTTTTCTACCTTGCTGCTCTCAAAATGCCTGGAGAATACTCAGTCAACACATTGGATCCAACCTTTAAGTATCTTTCACGGAGGATTTACTTACGTTCTGAAGACAGGCCGGGTCCAAGGCCACCGGGTGCTTTGCTGCCCACCTTCCCAAACTCACACAGACAGGTAGAGAGGGGACAGGAGAAGGACAGCGTAAGCAATTGATAACATTCTTTCCTCAAAACCAAAACGAATCAGCATGCAAGTATGAGAGAGGTTACGTGAAAATAAGTTTGTGCTTTCTGGAATTTGGAATTTAGAAACTGATTCTCAAAGGAAATTTCCATATCAGAGTTCAGCTCTTTAAGGCTGTTGTTCAAGCTCACTGATCCAAATAATAACACAGGAAGGGTTACTGTATTCTTTGAGAATAATTCCAAAGACACGTGACGCTCTAGAAGGGGATTTTAACAGGTAATACCTTAATCATTTCAGTAACCCTGACATCTCTTCTTTCACATACACAAGAGGATTTTAATAGCTTGGTACCTTACTCATTCTACCAGCACTGGCATTTATATTTTCATGAATCAACAGGAATTAAAAAATCAATTCTGATTTTTTTAAATTTTTTTAAAGGTTTTATTTATTTTTGAGAGAGAGAAAGAGACAGAGCATGACCAGGAGGAGGGGCACAGAGAGAGGAAGACACAGAATCCAAAGCAGGCTCCAGGCTCTGAGCTGTCAGCACAGAGCCCAATACAGGGCTTGAACCCACAAACTGTGAGATGGTGACCTGAGCTGAAGTCGGACGTTTAACCAACTGAGCCACCTTGGTGCCCCCCAAAATCAATTCTTGTATCAGTTGGCTACACTAATGAAATAACTACCAATCTTTATATATGTTATCTATATATGTTACATGTATGCTATCTATATATGTCATATATATGTTATCTAAATGTTTTATATATAGAGAGAGACATATATATGTCATTATAAGCCTATTTGAGAAGGTAGAGAAGCTCTTATTCCCAATATATATATTTCATATATATATATTTCATATAGATTTCATATACATTTCATATACATTTCATATATATATTTAATATATATTGACATATATATATTTGTCATATATATAAAACAAATACACAGTACCTTTTGGATAAGAAAGACTAAATGCATTTGAATTGTATGAATACATACAGGTAGCAAAATTTTATTCCTCCTTTTATTTTTCCATGATAAATCGGCTTCAAAAGTACTGCTCTCCAAAGGTTTTTACCTGATGTAATAGCCAGACATGAAGGGCTAAAAGGAGCAAAGTTTGGCCAACTACAACAGCCAAGAAGGACATATGCCAGGGAGGCGGAAAGAGTTGTAATTAAAGAGAGCAGACCCAGCCGGGCACATGCAACCAGAATCCAGAAGAGACTTACGCAGGCAAGTTACTGTATCAGGGATATCACAAGGAAACAGGGAGGTCTTGAAAAGCAATTAAAATTTTAGAAAGAAGCAGTGAAGATTAAGTCTGGCCTTGGTGAAGGCCCTTAGATAGTAGAGCCCAAACTATAGGCCTGGAGACAAGAGGTGCACATTAAACCCTAAACGAGTTTCACAATGTAATGCCCAATCCTATAAAGATCTGGTTTCTGGGAAGGGTTTTAGGGACAGTAAACTAGGCAGAAAACAAACATATGAAAGTGGAATATAAGAAAAATACTTTGTTTCTGGAAGAAGACAGACCCTCTGACACGAGCACTAGGTTAGTAACCAGACTGTGGACCCAAATGTGGGCCTTACACTATGTCAAACTCTCTCTTTCTAATCCAATCTGATTTCCATCTGCAAATTGGGGATAAAATGAACACAGTGAAGGGAAATGCTAAGATTCAGGAGCAGAGGACCAGCAGAGCATCAGAATACTAACAAACATCAGGACACGTGCCAGAGAAGACACCCAACATCTCGGTAAATATTATTCAATAAAGATGTCAAAAAGTGTCATGCTTTAGTCAAGAGGTAACCAACTGGTGGCCTTCAGGTCACATGTGGCTCACAGATGTTTTCCCCCCTCACATGATTTTTTGGATCGAATTCGCCCTTAGCAGATAGAAGTCAGGATATTCCTCATAAATAGCAATAACAAAGGAATTTCTGTTTTCTTTCCAAAAAAAAATAGAGTGTTCTGTCGACAGTGGCTTTGACTCTCCATCCACCAACCCTTCGTTGGATGGATCTGGGTAGCTGCTGAGCCCATTAAATTGATGAAGGGTTTTGCCAATGAAGCCTTGTCTTCATTCATGGACTCCCTCTGCCAAGCGCGTTACCATATAACTTTTCAACCCTGGCTTTAAAGGAGGAGCGCTGGAATTAAAAGAAACTGGGTGCTATTGCATTCTGTGCATGCTATCAAGGAAGTGTTCCTGAAACATTCTTCGCATTGGACCCCAAACAAAGGAAACAAAAGTTGGACTTCACCCAGCATGAGAGAGATAAGCGAGGCAGGCGGGGTAACAGACATGTGCTGAGTTCTTCTTGGTTATGTAAAGGCTGGCTTTGTTTCAACAGTTGTTACATTGTTTATAGTGGAAACTGTTGCCAGCCTATTCTTTATCGCAAATTTCAACGATTGGGTTCATTTTTGGAAAAGAAAATAGGATAAAAGGCTAGGATGCGTGTTTTTTCCTTGTGATCATTTCACAATACCCCAAAAAGAATTAATCTGGAGAAGTGCACGTTATCTGATTTCAGGTTCCAGGAATATTTCAGAATCCTTTAGTGTTGCAAGCCAAATTTTTCAAGATTTGATTTACCGAAAGTAAAAAAAAAGAAAAAGAAAAAGAAAAAGAAAAAAAAAAAAAAACACCTTAATCTTTCTCTGTGATATCTGATGACCCATGGGAGAAAAAAAAAACCAGCAATACCAAAGTTTTGGATCGAGAAGCAGCATTTCAAAATTGTGGCCTGCTCAGCAATTTCAAACTACTCTGCATTTGTATTTAATAATATCCTCCTTTGGGAGTCCAAAAGAAAAATACTTTATTTCTTCCCGTCGAAAAGAGTTGGGAAATATTCCAATCCCTTGAAAATTTGCGGAGGAACATTTGCCACATCTTGCTTATATATGCCAGTTTAAGTTATACATATTTTGTAAACTGCAGAGTTTCGAGAAAGAACAGCACGGTTCTTATCAAATAGGAAGCAGACGCAAAGTGTTCTTGTCTTAGACACTATGGTAGTTGTTGGAATTTACTTTCTAAATATTCTCCCTTGGAAAAGAAAGCTAATTTGGGGCGCCTGGGTGGCTCGGTGGGTTAAGCATCCAACTTCGGCTCAGGTCACGATCTCATGGTTTGTGGGTTCGAGCCCCGCGTCGGGCTCTGTGCTAACAGCTCAAAGCCTGGAGGGAGCCTGCTTTGGATTCTGTGTCTCCCTCTCTCTCTGCCCCTTCCCTGCTCACATATCATTCTTTCTCTGTCTCAAAAATAAAATAAACATTATTTTTTTTTAAGCAAGCTAATTAGTTTTTCTGACAGCTAAGGTTTACCTAAACATTTTTTTAAAAATTCGTACAATTTCTTTGGTCACTGAACTTCTACAGGTATGTATAATCACAACACATGGATTTTGGACGTGGTATTTGCTCTTAATCTCAATCATCTCCAGGAACAAAGTGGATCTCTTCTAGACAAAGCCTGGAAAGTAACATTCCCCGCAGAGAAGGACACTTCAGTAGAAAATTGGGGCAATCTGCATTTGCACATATGCATTTCCGCAAGGCAGGCTTTGAAAGATACTGCATTTCCCAGTCATTAACTCTACTGTGGAAACAGACCAGACACACATATAGACCCAGAATAACAAATATTCCGGAGAGAAACTATCAGAAAATATCAGTATAACTCAAAAGAACAAAAACACTTTCAAAAAATTGTGGCACAGAATGAAAACACTGTCCAGGAGAGCAAAATACACATCATACAGATACATTTCCAACGAGGAGAAAACTGTAATTTGGTACAGCAGAGTCCTTCTTATAAATGTTTACCAATTTCCTCCTCCAATAGCCAAGCATCAGGAAACTAAATCAGAATAACAATGAAAATAAATGCTTTTTATTCTAGGGAGAACGTTTTATTTTGCTTTACGGAGGTATAATTGATAGGCATTTTATTAGTTCCAGGTGCACAACCTAACGGTCTGATAACTGTACGTATTGAGAAATGATCGCCACAGATTCGCCTGGTTAACGGCCATCGCCACACAGTTACATAATTTCTTTTCTCGGAATGAGAAATTTAAAGATTTACTCCCTCGGCAACTTGCAAACATGCAAGACAGTGCTATTCACTGTAGTCACCATGCTATGGGGTGCCTTTGGTGAACAGTGGCTTTGCTTTGGTTTGGCTCATACAGTGTTTCAAGTGTAGAGAATTGTAAAGCTGTTGCCCACGGAGCTGAGGAGCCCCGGAGCTGACAGGTGGAGCCCGGGCGGTGGGTAGGAGCTCAGTCACTGGAGGCAGAATCGCCTACGTGCGGGTCCCGACTCTGCCACTCGCTAATGACACCTCCACTCCTCAGCAACCGCACATATGAAGGAGTGAAAACCCCACCCCCGTAGGGTTACCTTCGCGGTGACACGGAATCAGATAATGCGTCTAAGTCACTTAGCTCGGTCCTCAGCGCATGGTATGGACACGGAAATCACAGCTGTCGTGTGTGCTTCAAAAAAAAAAAAAAAAAAATGCCTCTCCAAGATCTATCTGCTAAATGACCATTCTTGATAATAAGAGCTAAGGACACAACGTCAACCTCATCGCAGCCTTAGGTAAGTGTGACAGCCTCAGGTGTGTGTGTGTGTGAATGTACATATGTGTACGTGTCCACAGAAACACATTAACAACCAGACACTTGCAGCTTTCATCCTCTCTCTCCGTCCGCGGGTGTGTGTAAGAACTAAGCCAAACATACAAACGAGGGGGGTGGCAGGAACCATGGCCCTAAAACCACCAAGAGTGGGATCCGTGCGAAGACCACCGAAATCGCTGAAAGCACAAGTGAGGAAGAATATTCGAAAAGGAAACAGCTGTGAAGTGTGAGGTTTTTAGTTCAGGAAATAGCGGCCTGGCTTACAACGAAGACACGAGCCCTCTCTTGGGGTATGAGATGCACTCACAAAAGAGGGTAATTCCTACACAGGGTAAGGAGCCAATCGCTGCCTTTACCGCCCGCAGAGTTTGGGTTTTTAAATTTTCTTTAATGTTTATTTATTTTTGAGAGAAAGAGAGCAAGGAAAGGAGGGGCAGAGAGAGAGAGAGAGGCAGACACAGAATCCAAAGCAGGCTCCAGGCTCCGAGCTGTCAGCACAGAGCCCCACGCGGGGCTGGACCCCACGAACCGCAAGATCATGACCTGAGCCGAAGTTGGACGCTCAACTGACTGAGCCACCCAGGTGCCCCGAGTTTTTTTTTTTGGTTTTTGTTTTTTTTTTAAATAACAATCATAATGTCTCTGGTCCTTTGTTGTCTTTGAACATTCCACTCACAGAGTCCCCTTAGGATCTCTTGTAGTTGGTAATGAACTCCTTCTGTTTTTGTTTGTCTGGGAAAACCTCGATCTCTCCTATTCTGAATGTTGGCCAACTTGACAATAAATTATATTTTAAAAAATAAAGAAAAAAAAAAATCAAAAAACAAAAACTGGAATCAAGAGCTAATAAGTAAATAAATACAAAAATAAATCATTGTAACAGTCGCAGTAGTAACACTAACGTGCATTTGCTGAGCACTTACTACAACGGCAGGAAAGGTCGGAGAGCTCTGATGAGCCGACAGAGCGTCTCCAACCGCAGCCACGTGGGTCACCAAGCAGGAGTGCTGACCCCGTCCCTTGCTGACTCAGCAGAGGCAGGCCTTACACCTGCCTGAGGGAGGAGGCAAAATGCACTTCCGAAGGTGGAGGCCAGGGTGACAACCAGACAAGGGCAGTTTGCTGCTGGACCGAAGCTAAACAGTGGGAGGGGCCTTGAAATATTGAAAGGCAAGAGAGAAACTGAAGCTTTAGGTGGTTAGGTGCCGACCTCGGTCCTCTCCCTGCTTTCCTTTGAAAACCTCAGTAAAAACGCCGAACCACAGAAGCCGTATGGTAAACCATTTATGTAGGCTGTTCTTTCTTCTTACAATGTCTGAGTCACGTGCCTTCAATCTGGTAACAAAGGATGTAAGGATGTCAGAAGGGCCATTTTCACTCCGGTGTCTGGACTTCAGAATGTCTCGCTGCTATTTCTAAATTACCGAAAACAGCGGGCACCTGCTGTTTTATCCCGCAGAATATTCCATTTTGGAGCCGCATCCCGTGAAGCCCTCCACCTTGTCGTGTATCAGGAAATGGGCCTGATTAGCTCCCACCTGTGCTTCAAGGTCACTGCTCAGCCTACCCCGCTGATTCTTCCATTTCTCCTTCACTGGCTGCCCTCCTTCTATCCTGGGAACGTGTGTCCTCCAGGCCCGGCCGCAGCCTTCAGTCTACGATTCCAGCCTAAGTCCTGTAGCGGACTCCTGCCATATTCACCTGCCTGGCATCCCTACTCCTCTCCTGTGGCAAAAGGCATGAGGTTTTTCTTTAAATTTACCTACATCCTTCCCCTCCCACCTTTTAGGTTTCGTTTAAGTGTATTTTGGCGGACGTCACACTACCCATGATTCTAAGGATGGGCCGGGTTCATCGGAATCACAGTGGTTGATTCAGGGGTGATGGAATATTCTCTGTCTTTCCAGGAAGAGTGAATTCTAGTGCTTAGCTCAGGAGTTGATGGGAAAGAGGAGCTTTCTTTCTGCAGGAGGGGCTAAGCTGGCAGGATGTGCCATCGAATCCGAGAGCCACCTGAGAGAAAAAGCTAACACACACCAAAGCTGAGTTGAAAGACAGAGAGAAATCCCTAACCATGTAAACGTATCGATCCAGTCATGCCTAAAGCCAGGCCTGTCTCTGGATTATTCTGCCACACGAGCCCATAAATTCAGTCTCTCAGTCAGTTTCTGCTGGGTTTCCATCACTGCCAACCCAAAGCATTCTGGGAAATAGTTTCGTCTCAATTCAACAAACACACATTGGGATACGTCTGCGCCAGGCGTTTTGATAAACGCGGCCTATCTCCGACTCTCATGTGACTTTGACTCACACCTGGAAGTCACCTCCTCTCTAGTCTATGGCATGAGCACCATTCATTTGGAAGTGATTTGTACATCCCTGCCTGCCTGCTGGGCATCTGTAAGTGCTTCACTGGCTGTAAACTCAGATCCTCGTCTTCTTTGAAAAAGAGAACTTTCCTATTTCACACGATGAGCCCATTAGCCTTCAAGGTTCAGCACCGAGGAGCTTGGCTTGGGGCCAGCTTGGCCCCTGTATCCGGCTGTCTTGTCCTGTCCTCCTTCTTCAAAATTTCTCATCTTCCCCTTCATACCAATTTCTTGCATTTTATTTTCTGTACCTTTATTTACACTTGGGCAACTTTGCCCCTTCACTACTTTTTCTCCCTCATGTTCCATTCTACACATGTAGCCATCCTACAACTTAATCTTTGTAAATGCTGGTTCCTTTACATCCGACTCCTGCTCTGAAAGCTTCAATAGTTTCCCAAATAGTTTGACAGCTTAGCCTGAGCTAAAGGATCTCCACGGTCCCCCTCACTTCCCAGTTCCTTGAGTGCATCTCTTTCTTTATTTTTAAAATTTTTTTTAACGTTTATTTATTTTTGAGACAGAGAGAGACACAGCATGAACGGGGGAGGGGTAGAGAGAGAGGGAAACACAGAATCGGAAGCAGGCTCCAGGCTCTGAGCCATCATCCCAGACCCCGACGAGGGGCTCAAACTCACAGACCGTGAGATCGTGACCCGAGCTGAAGTCGGACGCTTAACCGACTGAGCCACCCAGGCGCCCCGAGTGCATCTCTTTCTAATTCCCAAGGACAACACACCTTCATCAAACAGATCTACCTTTTGTTCCTAAAATAAATCTAAGATTTCCCTCTTGGTTCATCTTCCTGGATTGGATTTCCCCCTCTCCACTTGTCAGAGTCCCTCCTTCCCTTCAATTCCCAGCCCCAAATCTGCCTCTTCATGTGGAAGTCTCAAAACAACATAGACTTGCCAGAAGCTTGATGGCACTCACCAGTGGCCTATGCCACAGAGGGTCTCATGCTGTTATTTTTACATGTCATTTATAAGTCCCGCCTTCAGGATGTAGGACCACGTTGACACGTTACCTAGAAGTGTAACGGTTCACACATGTGGGACCACACAACAGTGCTTCAAAGCATTGCATGGTTACGGGATTGGAAGATCTCAGGATTTATTCATTCGCTCTTTTGCTGAACGTCCGATGACGCACCAAGGACAAGCGCTAAGTGAAAAGTAGGCATCGTCCCTCCTGGTGTTGAGTAAAAAGAACAACTTATAATCAAGTAATCATCCAAATGACTAAAAACTCTTCTGTGGGAAGTTGTAAGAAGGCGCAGGCCGTGGCGGGTTCACGGGACATCAGACCTATTTCGCTTGAGGAAGCGTAAAATTAAATGGCTTGGTGTTGCCACTTTCATTCACCTTCAGAAACTCGGGTCAAGTTTCTCTTCATTTGCAAGTCCACATATGACCAAAATGACTGTCAACTTTTCCCTTGTTTTTGAAGGTGTTTGATATTTTTTTTTTTTTTGCAGGGAGGGGGTAGTCCTGGAAAAAGTTATAAACAGTGTGGACAACAGTATCAGACAAAATGGCCCTAAGCTTGTAACTGCCACAGCGTAAGTCTTCTCTGGGCCATTATTTCCTTACCCACGAGATGACTGACGTCTGCCTACACCACATCCATTTGTCCCTTTCTCCCTTTCAGAAGAAACCCCGGTTTTATTCAGTTGACTGTCTTACGTCGCAGGACTCTGGGGAAGTGGATCCTAACTCCCACCTCCAAAGATGGTCGGGACCAATCATGGCAATTCCACATGCCTGGCATGTATGTGGCCCAACTGAGAAATGAGAGTGTCTTTGATGAAAAGCACCTGGGAAAGAGTCACTTCCTCCTCAAAAAGAAGTGTAAGAAAGAAATCGTATCGCAGCCTCCTCTGAACATCGGGGACTCGGGCCATGGCAGCCATCTTGCTGCCAAGCTGAAAAGGAAACCAACACTTTGCAGAGACCAAATCTAAATCGGAGAACTTCAGGGACACTGCCCTGCCACCCCCGGGGTACAGCCTACTTGAGAAGTCCCTACGTGAGATAATAAATATCCTTGTGTAAGACAACTTGTTGCCATTTGAGAAGAGGTCTCCTACCTGCAGCTGAAAGCATCTTGGAGATCCTGAGACTACGCATGCCCTGGCAGTTGTACAATTTTGTGTTTTTAGTTTTTCAATTTTTAAAAATTTTGTAATGTTTATTTATTTTTGAGAGAGAGACAGAGTGCGAGCTGGGGAGGGATACAGGGAGACACAGAATCCAAAGCAGACTCCAGGCTCTGAGCTGTCATCACAGAGCCTGACGCGGGGCTCGAACTCATGAACCGTGATATGACCTGAGCCGAAGTCGGACGTTCAACCAACTGAGCCACCCAGACGCCCCAACAATTTTATGTTTTTAAATGATTACAATTTCTCCCTTGGTATAAAGGGACGAGCCATGAAATCAATCGCTTAAACCTAGAAATTAAAATATTTACTTTCCGGGGCACCTGGGTGGCGCAGTCGGTTAAGCGTCCGACTTCAGCCAGGTCACGATCTCGCGGTCCGTGAGTTCGAGCCCCGCGTCAGGCTCTGGGCTGAGGGCTCGGAGCCTGGAGCCTGTTTCCGATTCTGTGTCTCCCTCTCTCTCTGCCCCTCCCCCGTTCATGCTCTGTCTCTCTCTGTCCCAAAAATAAAAAAAAAAAAAAAAAAAAATATTTACTTTCCAAGGGAGGTACGTGAATTAAGTAACTTCTAACATTTTCCCAGCCAAAATACAGGTAAAGATTGAATTCCACTAACTATTTCTACTTTAAAATTCTATATGGTTATATCAATTATCGCTGTACTTGTGCTTGGCACTCAACATTGATTTAATTGAACACAAACCACCGAGATGCTAGAACATAACTACCTCCCTGAAAAAATTATCGTGTTCTTATTTTACTTTTTTAATTTATTTTTAAAGTTTATTAATTTAGTTTGAGAGAGAGAATGAGCAGGGGAGGGGCAGAGAGAGAGGAGGAGAGAGAGAATCCCAAGCAGGCTCCCTGCTGTCAGCACAGAGCCTCACGCGGGGCTCCAACCCACGAACCGTGAGATCGTGACCTGATTCGAGATCAAGAGTGGACGCTCCACTGAATGAGCCACCCAGACGCCCCTATCCTGCTCTCATTTTAAAATCGTCACTTCCATCTGTGGTTGCGAAAACAGAAGTTGCTCCAAGTTCTAGTAACCACAACAATGTTATTTGGGCAATTCTATCCTGAATGACTTTTCTCTCAGTCTGTCAAAGGAACAGAATTCATATATCTGCCATTTTATTAATCTGAGCCAATAACATGCCACCAGTACATAGCGTGAGTGCCACCTGTCCCTCAGGTAATAAAATCCAGGTTTCAGTGAGAACTCCAGCTCTTATCGCTTCTTTAACGATATCTTCGGTCTAAAAGAAAGAAAAAATGACCTGATTGCTATCTTCATAAAACACCTGAAATCATTGTGAATACAAATTAATTTATCCTGGAGAAGCCAGGTGCTTTGAGCTCAATTAACTATAAATCCGAAGCCCCCAAGGAAAAGCACCACATTGATTAATTTTGCATTACATAGCTCTCCACTGCTAGGTATGGCACTAAGGGTTATTGTTTTGTGAATCTGTGATTACCAAATCAATTCCTTACCTTGGCTCATTTCCTCTAACTGAATTGCCTGATGGAGAAGTTGAATAGATTTGTGATCCCTACCAAGGTGGGGATCAGACCGAGAGTACGTTGTCTGCAGTTCAGGGATTCTCCCTTACCGCTCGTCATGAATGCAAAACCCTAATTTTTTGCCCCATACCTTGCAAAAACATATATATTCCATGTCATTATGACTAAGACATACACAAAAGTACAAGTGTATAAAAACAAAAAGAGGTAGGGGCCTCTGGGTGGTTCAGTCAGTTAAGAGTCCGACTCTGGTTCAGATCATGACTTCACAGCTCGCGGGTTTGAGCCCCGGGTCGGGCTCTGTGCTGACAGCTCAGAGCCTGGAGCTGCTTCGAATTCTGTGTCTCCCTCTGCCTCTCCCTTGCTTGCACTCTGTCTCTCTCTCTCTCTCGCTCAAAAATAAATAAACATTAAAAAAAATTACACAACAAAACAGGTAAACTTTCCTAGGAAAATTATGGTAGAACACTAATAAACTAGAAAAGGAACTTACTGTAAGTGAACAAAAGCACTTGGAGAAATTAGTCACTGCCTCCACCATGGAATTTCTTTGATATATTCAAACTCGAATAGTAAATTCCTGAATGTGGTACATACAGTGCAGGTTTGATCTGACCTTGCTTTCGTTTACAACTGCCTGTGGGCTGAAACATGACAGGTTCAGGAGGATGAACTGTTAGATTGATCCATATTAATCAGAGTTTATGCTGCCCTTTCACAAACATGGCAAAACTTTTCTTCTTATTGGATTTGCAACACGGAAATAATATGCAGCTGTTGATACCATATAGAGTCCTTTGGAGAAGCAAAGGAACTCCAGACTTTTCTAGGAATAACAATGAAATCGATGGTCCCCTTGGCAAAACGCATGGCGCATTTGCAAAGATTAAAGCCATGCAAAGCTTTAATGTTTGCCCCCTACATGGGAACTGTGGGGGGGGGGGGCGGTCCCTGTCCTGGGCCACCTCCACGCCTCTCTGAGAATAATGAGTGGAAGCGATGGTTTTGGAGGCTCCAAAGCGAACAGGAAGTACATTATAGCTGACAAAAGTCCTCTCCTCTGACCAACCGGGACTTCTCAGGGACCCGCTGATCGGTTCAGGAAGTAGAATTTGCCCATAATTGGCTTGAAGATAAATGAAATACGTAAGATCTGAAACAGAGGTTAAATAAAACGCTTTGATCTCAAAATCACAGCGGACACCCCGTGGTGAAAAAGGAGGTCTACTGGGGGCAAAAAAAGACAAGTTCTATTTCCCATCACAAATTAAGCCCAGGGAAGGGAAATTTGATAATCTATTAAAACAAACCTTGTAAAACCACTCCGCTTGAACCTCAGGAGCATGCGAGATTTGCAAGGAATAAAACTGCTCACGCTCTAGAGTCTCTAAACCACTCGGAACATTGAGCAAAAGAATTCTTTCTTTCCAGACAATGGTGGTCTGGAAAGGTGCATTCCTTTCAGAAGTGACTGGCCTGCTTGGTTTTTCCTCCATCAGCAACATGGTGCCGTTCCTGACGCTAAAAGAGGAAGAACAGGTCCATGACATCTATTATGTTCCTGCTTCTGCGCATTAACGTTGACACCTGTAATTCTCTGAAGGGGGAGAAACCTACAGGCAGCAGAGTCTTGAAAGTGAAATCCACCAGACTGGTACAGAGGGACAGCCAAATTCCTTGCCAGCGATTTAACCATGAGTGGGCCTCACTGATGGGGGGGCTGGATCATCACGCACAGCTCACCTGTTGCCAGATGCTCTTTGATTTACTCAAAACCATCCCCCTCCTCTGCCTTCTGCTGCTTCCCAGCCACCCAATGATGGATGCCAACTTTGAGCTTCTACGTCATTCTAGGTATTGCACCAGAGGCTTCAATATGCTTTCTCTGTAGCCCTCAAGATAACATGACAGTGCCTTTTTTATTCCCATTTAAAGGAGAAAGAGCCTGCAATTCCTAAATGCTCACCGCAAAGTGGCTAATAGGTGGTCAGAAGAGATTTGCACTCAGGGCTGCCTGATTCAAACTCCCCAGTCTCTCTCGCGACGCTATGCTGTCGAGCAATGTTGAATTCAGTTGGACAAACTGCCATGTCAAGAGTTGAAACAACAGTCACCTAAACTCCCCCCGTTACTTCATGGAAAAGAAAGAACTTTATGAATTTTGTCTTGATTATTCTTTTGCTTTATCATCACTGCAATCACACAGAAGCGCCAGTGTGCAAATAGATCTGAAGTTGATTTGGTTCTAGAGAATTTAACATGTGTTACAAAATGCTTTTTTCTCGCACTGTAACAGGACTTTTTACACACCATTTGAAGAAACGTAATTTTTATACGTGTGTTTAAAAGACAGTGTTGTGTATTTGATAGACATTTACCTAAGTGTCAGTGTATTTAGAGTAAAAACACTTCTAAAATCAATCAAGTTTATTCAATACACCAGAAGTATTATTGTCTGAAGACTTGCAATTCTCAGTCTACACGATAACAAATTTCCTCTTCCCTGCTTCTGTTGTCTATGGGGCTCAATGTGCCAATAGTATGGCCTCATCTGACATACTGGCATTTTCCTCAAAAGGGAAAAAAACACATCCACGTGTGTGTGTGCATACACACGAATTAAATTAAGCTGTAAACATGTATATGTAATATTCCAATTATATGTGATTTTCCTGAGTCTTCATTTATTAATAGTAGCAGGAAACTACAATTATATCAATTTACCATGGTTATAACCAATACCTAGAAGGACTAGAGACAATCTCCAGCATCTGCTGATTAGCTCAAGATCTGGGAGAAGCATTTCCCTCTGTGAGCCAAAGAAACACATTCCGAATAGACTCATTTGTTATTTAAGAGTCAGTGGTGGATTCCTAACAGAATTATATGTGCACATTTTCTGAAGAATGTTAATTAGGTACTACGTTATCTATTCTACAATTCCTAAGAAATGTATGAAGAAAAGAAAAAAAAAACTTTTAGCTTATATATAAGAAAGGAGTAATACAGTAAAACCTTGGTTTGCAAGGATAATTGGTTCCAGAAACATGTTCGTCATCCAAAGCACTCGTCTATCAAAGTGAATTTCAAGAACCATTGGCTCAGTTGGGATCATGTGACATTGGGCATCACATACTGCTCATATTGTAAGACATGGCTTGTTTATCAACTTAAAATTTATTAGACAAGTTTGCTTGTCTTGTGGAACACTCGCAGAACAAGTTACTTGCAATCCAAGGTTTTGCTATATTTTTATTCCTTTTGTGTTCCTAAAGGTTTCCTCATATCCGGGGTGCCTGGGTGGCTCCGTCGGTTGAGCGTCCGACTTCGGCTCAGGTCACGATCTCATGGTTCATGAGTTCAAGCCCGGTGTTGGGCTCAGTGCTGACAGCTCAGAGCCTGGAGCCTGCTTCGAATTCTGTGTCTCCCTCTCTCTCTGCTCCTCCCCCACTCATATGCGCTCCCTCCCTCTCTCTCTCTCTCTCCTTCAAAAATAAATAAAAACATTAAAAAAAAATTTAAAAAGATTTCCTCATATAACTTGGACCATACTTTATTACTAAGAAATCACCCTAATGTGAGGATCCTTAATCACCTAGATTAAGATTTTTAGATATAAAACACACATCTAAAGAAATGCTATGCCCTTCAGCTGCATGATTAACAGGTGCGATTAGCTGATCCTTCCAAATGGATGTGAATCACACATATCCTTCCAAGTGGTATTCCCTCTTGTAGGTCAACCCATCCCCATAAAAAGTTCATAGCTGATAAAACGCTTTTCAGAGGATCAGACATCTCTGCCAAGTTAGGAAATAGGTGTCTGGTCTGCCTTAGAGACAAACAAAACATCACTCTATACTGAAGCACGGAAAGCAGGTAATGCAAAGCGGTCCCCGCCCCTCAGCTGCCATAACCAAGTCTCTACAGCAAATGCTGACTTGTTGTCTCCCTTGTGTTTGACCCTGTGGGAAATCTGTTGTCAGAGATGAACGCGTAGGTTCACGTGTACCTGTCAAGCGGTCAAAAGAGCTGCCCCTCACTTAAGACATTCTGGAGTTGCCGTTCAATTGGTCTAAAGCCTCGGGTATGCCGTGAGTTCTAGAGATCTGCCATCCAACATGGCGCCCACAGCACTCAGGACAACACTGCACTCGGGAGCATGGTAGGAGTGCAGCTCTCGTGTTCTCATCTCCCAAAAGGTGTTTTTATCACCAACAAGCAAAGATACGTGAAGAAATTTGTGAGAGTGACAGAGATGTCTACTATCCTGACCGCGCTCATGGTGCCAGGACTGCATGTGGATGCCCCAAATCCTCACATTGTATATGTGTGACACGTGTGGGCTTTTGGATATCAAGTACACCTCACTAAAGCTGTTAAAAAATTATAGCAGGATAAAAGAAGACAACATTGCTACAAGGAGCATTCAGGAAAAGTAAAATCCGTCTACAGAGATGGAGGGAGGCAGTATGTAATGATGTAAGAAGGGAGCACCGTAAGAGCCCTACGTACATAGACTCTGGCACCCCCCGCTTTCTCCTCTAGGACAAGGGCATGATGACAGGACCTCCCAGTTTTTCCTCACAATTCCACGATCCTCAGAGATGGAGGTTTGCACCATCACTTGTCAAGAATGGAAAGGGGCACACGCACCCCAATGTTTATAGCGGCTCTATCTACAACAGCCAAAGTATGGAGAGAGCCCAAATGTCCATCGACTGACAAATGCGTAAAGAAGATGCGGTATATATACGGGGCGCCCGGGGGGCTTAGTCGGTTGAACGTCTGACTTCGGCTCAGGTCATGATCTCGTGGTCCGTGAGTTCGAGCCCCACGTCGGGCTCTGAGCTGACAGCTTGGAGCCTGGAGCCTGCTTCAGATTCCGTGTCCCCCCCCTCCGCCCCACCCCTACTTGTGCTGTCTCTCTCTGTCTTTCAAAAATGAATAAACATAAAAAAAATTTTTTAAAGATGTGGTCTATATATACAATGGAATATTACCCGATGATCAAAAAGAATGAAATCTTGCCAGTTGCAACAACGTGGATGGAACTAGAGGGTATTATGCTAAAGGAAATAAGTCAGAGAGAAACAGATACGCTATGATTTCATTCATGTGTGGGATTTAAGAAGCACAACAGATGAACAGAGGGGAACAGAAGGAAAAAGAAGATGAAAACAGAGAGGGAGGCAAACTATAAGAGACTCTTAAATACAGAGAACAAACTGAGGGTTGCTGGAGGGGGAAGTCGGTGGGGGCGTGGGCCACATGGCTGATGGGCATTAAGGAGGGCACCTGGGATGAGCACCGGGTGTCGTAACGTAAATGATGGATCGCTGGGTTCTATTCCTGAGACCAATACTACACTGTATGTTAAGTAATTCGAATTTAAATAAATTGAAAGAGACAGGATGGAAAGGCAAAGTGCTCTGCGAAGCTGGGAAATGCCCAGACTTCCAGGAAGAAGGGAAGGCGTGTCCGGCCCCCCTTGTAAAGGGGGATTCCCACAACCCCCCACTGCTTCCCATCCCAGGCAGGGAGACACTCCACATTCAGAGAAAACCACCACCAAGTTGTTCATCAAAGTCCGAGACCACTTGGGGCATTCCCCAGTCTCCATGAAGGGCCCCTGCCTGTCCATGACAGGTCACTCCATCACGCAGGTGCCCCCCCTCCCTCGTCCACTGGTTAAACTGATTCCCAGGTCAATGATCCAACCCCACTGGCAGGCACGCATTCACTCTGAGTTCATTCAAACGCGACTGACGGATCCTCGCTCACAGGGCACCACCCCAAGGAGCAGACTTGCATACAGGTTTCCCCCGCTGCGCCTCACGCACTCGCTTTTTCTCTCTTGTTGCGATCGAGACAGGTTGAAAGATCTGCACCCTTCCCAGGCTGCACGTGGCCTTCCACCCAAGTGTGGCGCAGGGCAGAGCACGGAAGGGAAGCCAGCGCAGCCCTGAAATAAAGAGGGCGGAGGGGACAAGCCTCGTCTCTGCCACTTCCTACCTGTGAGACGCAGGGATGCCAGGAAACCTCTCGGGGTCGCCGTGCGCTTCTCCGTGGAACACAACACCCCAGATGTTTGAGAACGGAACAGTCTAAGAATATGTTCTAAGCTAGGAAGCATTCTCCGACATCAAGTATCACTCTCTCGAATCCACCTGAGCACAGGATGACATTTAGAGTCCGTAACGATGTATTTCTCACCAAGCACATAGACGTGATCGATATATCTGGCGGCCAGAACGTAAGCTTCGTGATCGGAGCGGTATCGGTCACGTTCACTGGTCCACAGAAGCCTTGCCACCATCCCTCACACAGGGTAGATCCTCAATAGTTACTGCTGAATGAGTGAATGAATGAATACCATCTTTTGTTAAAGATCACGTTTATAAGACATACGTTGCTACTTGTGACTCCTGTAACACACATTCACCTGCCCTCCTTTGTTCTTTTTTACTAACAAAAAGGGAATTGGTTTGCAAACAAAAATGGAAAAAAAAAACTGAGCCTAATGCTTTCTTAAAATCCAAAGCACCACCTAGAAATAGGTCTGAATAAAAATCAGCAGTTAAATGACAGGATACCTTAAAAAGCCAAGACAGTAGGAACAATGCACCACCGTTTATAAACAGCAAATAAAAAAATGCCAGTTTCCCAGTTTTATTTTTCTACACACTTTTGAAGATGAGTATTACTTCCACATTTTCTGACATATCCTATAGATCAAGATACATTTCAAATGAATATGCAGGTACATTTGCTAATCTAACATTCGTGACACTACACTATATGTAAGCCCTGATATCCACTGATTTGGTTCCATGAGAATGTTTCTTTTCCCTTCTCTTCCCTTCCCTTTCTTTCTTTCCTCCTTCCTTCCTTTTCTTTCTTTCTTTTTCTTTCTTTTTCTTTCTCTTTCTTTTTCTTTCTTTCTCTTTCTTTCTTTCTCTCTCTCTCTCCCTCTCTTTCTCTCTCTCCCTCTCTTTCTTTCTTTCTCTCCCTTTCTTTCTTTCTTTCTTTCTTTCTTTCTTTCTTTCTTTCTTTCTT